>NW_015162518.1:108301-114286 GCF_001447785.1 Gekko japonicus | reverse complement strand
ATTATTATTGTTGTTGTTGTTGTTGTTGTTGTTGTTGTTGTTGTTGTTGTTGTTGTTGTTGTTGTTGTTGTTGATGTTGTTGTTGATGTTGATGTTGTTGTTGTTGTTGTTGTTGTTGTTATTAAATTTTTAAGGTTGTAGTAAGGACTGAATTGATTAAATGTATAATTTCTGCCCCCGATACTGTATTTTCTGCACCTTCAGGCCCACTTATTTTGGACTTTTTATGAACCATATGCTGAGGATGAGGCAGAACTTCAAAGGGGATAAAAGGAGACCTCATTAGAGCATGCCTTTCCCCTTATTGTCGGTGTTTAATTAGTTTGACTATGTTCCTGTTTATATAGAAAATGGCATGACCTCAATATAATTAGAGGTCAGCAACAAATGCCATTTAATTTCATTATGTTATTTAGTTATATATGGTCCAAAATATTCCCACTCTACAATTAGACTTCAAGTGGCTAAGAAATAAGTTCAGTGGTGTCTCTAGTAGTGCAATCCTATGCAGGTTTGCCAGTCTGCACACACTGATTTCAACGGTCTTAGATGGAAGTAACTGCATAGAATTGCACTGTAAGATCTTCTCTTACAAGGGGTAAATTACTTGCTACATGTCAACACATCTAATAAAGCTACAATAAAGTCACTTTTTTCTAAAATAAAGAAAAACAGCTTGGACTAGATGGAAAAGGAATACTCCACCCTTTCTCTGACATTATTTTCCCCAAACCCAGCTGTTTCCCTCTCACAAGGATCCAGATGTGTGCTTGTTATCAAACATGCAACTGAAATGCAATGAAGAAATCACAATTCAGAGTAAAAATAGCCAGTGTGTGAGGATGTATTCCCTTCCCCACCACTTGCCTACCTACAATTGCCTTCCCTTAAAGCTGCATTTATTTTCAGAGAAAAGGTCATCAGGGCTTTGTTGCACATGTTTTCCTCCAAGCCTTTTGCAACTGTGAGAGTCAACACAAATTTCTACTTGGACCACAGTTGCATGGTTTAGGTTTCTTATGTGATGTCATTTATGTTGGTATTTTAAGTATCTTTACCATGTTTTCCTCACACTGAGGATTCAATGAAATGCAGAAATATATAGATATAGTTCCAGATGATGGTGAGATCAAGTTTTCTTGTTCTTTTAAGAGAAAGAATAATCACAGCCTGTACTTTCAAGATGAATCTATACAACACTCCAAAGTGGTCATTGGACGGCACCATTGCAGGCTTCTTGGGAACTACACGGTTCCACCATGCCTAGTGTTTCAGCTCCTCCTGAGAGCTCTGGTCTCTCCAGCTTCCAGCCGGTATGGGTGGGACCACCAGAAGAACCATACAGGTGGCCAAGAAACTCCCTCCCCCCAAGACAATTTCATTCAGTTCTCATATTTATTTCCTTTTGATTCCAGAAAGGCCACTTTGGTAGCCAGCATTTGTTTGAAAACTCAGCTAAACATACAACCAGGGGTCATTTGGGGGGGGGACGCGGGGGGACGCCATCCCCCCGGGTGAGGTGCGGGAGGGCGGGGCCTGGAGCTCCCTGCTGGTGCCCGCTGGAGGTCGCCGCCGGCTGTGGGGAGGACACACTTCCGGTGATGTCAGGGGGTGTGGCATATGCTAATGAGTTATGCTAATGAGTCCCCCTAGCTCTTTTTCTACGAAATGACCCCTGCATACAACCCATCAATGTTCAGATGCTCTCCCATGAAAAATATAATCCTGTTAACAGAAAACTAGCACGTCAGGAAGAAGAATTTAATTTAGCTTTTTTTGTTGATGCGCTCTTGTTCCAATCACAAACACTTTGTTCTCCACAGGTGTTCCTACATGCAGTAGACACTCCATTCCCAGCATGGAAAGGTTCCGTCCATGAAAACTTTAACTGCTTGATCTTGCTGATTATATAAGTGAATTTAAGAGGTGTGATTTGAAGGTTTCAGACAACTGGGAATTCTCATGGTGAAGTGTTCTGGTTTCCCATTGTTCCAGATAAGACATATTTCTGCAAAGGTTATTTATTGATCACATTTTATCCCATCCTTGCTCGATGGAATCCAAGGAGTCGTTATATTGTTCTACATCTTTCTCCTCACAGCACCAATGTGAAGTAAGTTAGGATGAGCAAAAAAAAAGGAAAAGATCCACAGTCACCTGGAGTGCTTCATGGCAGTAGGGACTTGAACCCAGACCACTTCGGTCATAGCCTAACACCTGAACATGCTACATCACATCACTGTCTTATTTTCTCACCCAAATGCTTGTCTATCCCAAACTTCTGTACTAAGTGCTAAGCCTACTTTGGCATATTAAATTCCTCGCAAATGATTGCAACCAAATATTTATTATACAAACTAAAACATGTTGAAACATTCTGTAATGAGAGGATTTGTTATTTACAGAGCTTAATGTAATCCTAGTTAACTTTAACCTTTTGAATGTGTAGATTTATTCTTCATTACTGTTGGAGAGCAAAGAGATTGCATGAGTTCTGAAACCTAGCTTGTTGCATTCAAATATGAACCCAGAAAGATCCATGCTGACAACATAGTGCAAGAGAAAATAACCTTTATACAGGATTCAGTGAAACATGCAGTTATCCAATTGCTGAAAACCATTCATTGTATCAACCTCTGAGTCAATCATCAGACAATAAAAAACTGAGGTATCAGTTGATCAATAGACAATTCATGAACTAAAAAAAATAAGATCAACCTTTAGAACTTTTTAATGTAACTTTTGGAAAACTGAACTTTAATGGCACATTTTAGTATGTGTGGACCAATAACAGAAAGCATTTTAATTCATGGCATTTTCTCAGTTATTATGCAAAAATAAAATAAAATAACGTCTTATCCATCATTCATTTCTCGGTCTCTTTCTTTCTGACTACCATTGTATGTATCAGGTCTCAATCCTCTAAATATAGTTATTGGTAAAGATGCAAAGAAGCATGTCCAGAGGGTCTGGACTTCCATTCCTCGGAAAGCAGCTTTACCATGCCTGATGACTACAGAAAAGTTTACGCAAAATTGCTGGCCTAATTGTAGGAAACTATCTGCCTCCTGATGGTGTCTGGAAGTATCGCATTGGCTGAAAGTATGGTGATCAGAGCCCTTAGGATCTAAGTGTACATCAAAATAAATAAATATACTATTCCTGTTCTACATGTCAGCCATGAAGTGATATACAAACAGGCAACAGAGACCACAGTACTATCAAATTCAATAAGTATGTAAGTGGAAAGTCAAGCAAAAATTCTGACACAATCTGATTCAATTCCAAAAGAGTAATTGCTCGAAAAATGAGGTGTTTGGTTAAAGCAGTTGAAAAGGAGATTCAGCAATGTCAAATCTCTCAAGGATACTTGGAAGGTATGAAAAAATCATCATAATAGAATCATATGTAATATATGCTACATATTTGGAAAGTAATGAATAATTCTAGTGAAGTTAATAACCATTGATCAAAAAAGCTACAAATGCTAAGGAAGCTTCATTTGAAAATTTGAAACCGTGTCTAAATTAGGAGGACCAAAACAACAAAGACAAATAACAATAGACAGTAAAACAAGAAAGAAAACAACAAAAGAATGTAAAAAACATAGTAAAATATGAATATACTTTTTTCAATCATATATTTTATCAGAATTAGACAAGAGGTGGCTGGACCATTGGCTAACCAAGGAGAGAAAAGATTGCTGGAGGAGAATACAGATATCTCGATTTATTTATTTATTTATCAAATTTATACCCCACCCTCCCGGCCAAAGCCAGCCCAGGGGGAAGGAAATTGAATGAATTATCTGTATCAACTTTTAGTGCAGACAATGTTGGACACAGATTTTTTTCCCCCAGGTAGGGTGTCAGAATAACCTGAGGAAACAGAAGTAACAAAGGATGATTGTACTTCTAATTGACAGATTAAGAAGTCATATACCAACAAAATATGGGAGTTAATGCTACAATCTGTCTCTTTACCAGACAATCAGAAGGCAACCAATGTAACACTGGTTTTTTTAAGGTTCCAGAAGGTTCCCAGGTAACTATAATCATATCACATGAATTACAAGCTTCTTATGAGAGTGAGTGGGATTTCTAAAGTGGATTATTGTATGAATTGGTGGAAGTATACTCAAAAATTCCATGAGGGATGTGCAAGCATTAGATTGCACCTAAAGTACTCTATTGAATCTCATGGATAATGGAAAGTCCTATGACCCCACATGATACTATGTCAAGTGACTGTACCATTTAGAAACAAAGGACTTTATGATCACTTATGCTAACTATGGTAAATATACACAAAACAGACTGTTTTTTTTAAAAAAGCATCCTAAGAACACACAGATATTTGCAATACATCAGTAAACTTTAGGGCTTCCTTAAAGAGACAAATAATATAACTAAATGACTAAGATAACCTTTTACTGAGATGATTAGCAGGCATGTCATGAAGCCTGAAATAATGCAGAAGTATGATTATTTTTTATGAGAGGCAGGGGATTTTTTTTTTTTTACACAGGAGGTAAATAAAATATTGCGGACAGAGTTCTAAAAGGCATGTATAAATGTTGTCCTTGGATGTCTAGACATCACCAAAACACTCCTACCTGGAGTGTGATTAAAAGGGAGGATTAACCGAAGGTACTCAGATTAAAAATGCTGTGTTATATTTTTACTTGAGTGTTGTTGTTGTTGTTTTTAAAGTATGCTGCTGGCCTTTTATTTTTCTTAGTGATAAAAACTGAAGGCATTATTGTTGTAGAAATTGATAGACGCTAGAACAATAGGATATAACAAGCAGAATGAAATGCTTGCCCACGATTTATTATGAAACTCATTGGTTGCAACTGTTGTATTGACTGCTGTCATTGACAGCTAGTTGTCAATTACATTGCCCTCCCATAAATCTGTGTTCTCTCCTCTGTTTGGTCCAGTCCTGGACCTACCATGAGGAACAGTTTGCCAGATAAACTGTGCCATCATTTATAGGGAAGGCATGGAAAGATTTTTTTTTCAAAAAAAAATCAGATGAATTTTAGGTGTGACTTTATATAACTTCTAGTTAATTCAAGGAGGGATATCAAAGATTTCTTTCAATTATAGAATTGATAGAGTTCATGCATTTGACAGTGTGATCCCATGTGACACTTATATTTATGAAAATAATAATAAAACTTATTTCCTTTTTAATAATAAGACATAGTATATAAAACAGCAATTAACAATATATAACAACTAGGAAAAAGGCCCGTTGTGGAAATAAATACAACGACCTCTAGAAAGAGGCTCTGGATGGGTGCCCTGGCCTTGGACACTCAGTGTCAATTTGCTGTGGCGACCTCAGCAGGGTATAATGACACTGAGTCCACCATATTCTTCAGAGGAACTGATCTCTGCTACCTAAAGAACAGTTGTAATTTTGAGTGATCTCCAGCCCTCACCTGGAGATTGGCAACAATGGTTCCCCAGAAGGGAATAGTTGGTTTGGAGGGTGGAGTCTATGGCTTTGTACCTGTCCGAGGTCCCACGCCTCCTGAAACCTCACCCTCTCCAGGCTCCATCCCTCACATCTCCAGGAATTTCCCACCTGGAGTTGGCAACCCTATCTCTTTCCCAGCCAATCAGCAACCTACCTTTATTTCTCCCTCACTCTTCAGCTTTCCACCCCACACACACCTGCAGCTTATCCTGTGCTCTGAAGCCCTGACTGCTACATTGGCTGTCATACGGGGGTCACCTCAGAAGCATATAAGGATACAGAGCCCACCATTTTCTCCAGGACAACTGAACTCTGCCATCTGGAAAGCAGTTGTAATTCTGAGTGATCTCCAGCCCTCACCTGGAGATTGGACACATTTTACCTCAGAACAGCAAAACTATTTAGAATATTAGAGGCAAAAGCCAATCAAGTCGCATATGCAAACCACCTCTGTGTTCCGAGGCAGAGGCCAATGAGGCTGCATATGCAAATAACCTC
>NW_015162518.1:95749-108238 GCF_001447785.1 Gekko japonicus | reverse complement strand
TGCAGCCTCTCCCATGCTCTGAAGCCTTGACTGCTACGTCACATTGGCTGTCATATGGGGGCCACCTCAGCAGCATATAAGGATACAGAGCCCACCATTTTCTCCAGGGGAACTGATCTCTGCCATCTGGAAAGCAGTTGTAATTCTGAGTGATCTCCAGTCCTCACCTGGAGATTGGACACATTTTACCTCAGAACAGCAAAACTATTTAGAATATTAGAGGCAAAAGCCAATCAAGTCGCATATGCAAACCACTTCTGTGTTCCGAGGCAGAGGCCAATGAGGCTGCATATGCAAATAACCCCTGTGTTCTGACTGGCTGTGGGGGGGAGAGGATTAGAAAAATGTTTAGAATGTTGGAGGCAGGACTCAGGCAAAGCAGCCAGTGAATAGGGAGACCCTCTGAATGACAGATCAGAGAGCAAACTGATTTTGGAGCATGTGGAATGTTCTAGAGAAGTGCCACCACCATTCGGCTTTTATTTATAAGGGAGATGATTAATATGTAACAGTTCAGGCCTGTGGAGTTCAAGCAAACCAGGTCTCAGTCTTTTCTGACTTCTGTCTAGCCAGTCCCTTCTGGGCTGGTGTGTAATCTGTTCTTTCTTTTCAGGAGTTTCTTGTGGTCCTAGAATATTAATATGTAGTTTTATAGGAAACCTGGAGTCCTTCTGAGATAAGCTACCTTTAGGCCCTCCAATCACTCCAGGAAGATTGTATTTTTTTAAAAAAAAACCCTTACATGGAATAACACAACTCCTTAGCCCCCCTGGTGCAAATATCTTTGAGAATGAAAAGTTGTATAGGTAAGGTAATCCAGTCTTTTTGCCCTGGCACCCCACCCCCAAAATGATGACCTGAAACAACAGGTCTAACTGTTTTGAGGGTGAACAGTACTAGGTGTCTGCCTGGTATGCTTTGGAGGCAGATCTGTCCGGGGTTCCCAGTTCAGCTGGTGCTTCCACCAGCCTTGTTTATCACCACCTGCACAGCCAGATATGCAGAGAGGTGTCAAGCTTCATCCTGCTCCCTTGATGTGCGGCAAGGCTCCTAGCGGGTTCAAAAGGTGCTGCTCAGAGCACTCCTTCACAGCACACCCAGCCTATTCCAGACACCCCTCATCACACCAGACATCTCAGGGTGCCTGCCGGTTAGCACCACCTATCCTGAGCAAGCCTCCCTCTTCCTGCAGACTATTGTGGTCTGATCAGTTTACAGCCAGGCCTATTTAAATGACAACACCCTGTCCATAGTGACAGAAATAAACAGGCAAAAGGGGCTTCACACTTGATCCGTCTAGTAGCACTTTGGAGACCAACACAATTTTCGGAGTATGAGATTTTGAGAATCTGAGGAACTTTGATGAAGCTCAAAGCTATTTGACGAAGGGAGTTTGGACTATCGAAAGCTCATACCCCCAAATCTGGTTAGTCTCCAAGGTGCTACTGGACTCAAATCTGGCCACTCTAATCTAGTGATGTTACCTAATTTCTGGAAGTATCCCATCCACCTTATGACTACCAGCCCAACCCTTTCCTTTTCCCTGCTGAAATGCATTGGGTGGCTGCATTTACCTGGCCTTGGAATACTGTAACTGCCCCCAAGATCC
Source organism: Gekko japonicus (assembly GCF_001447785.1). Taxonomy (NCBI): domain Eukaryota; kingdom Metazoa; phylum Chordata; class Lepidosauria; order Squamata; family Gekkonidae; genus Gekko; species Gekko japonicus. Next base: position 106,629 of record NW_015162518.1, on the reverse strand, counting down.
CCAAACAGTGTGATTTCCCAGGGCTTCTTGACTCTTGCTAATGATCTAGAATCCCTTGGCTTGGACTCTTAGTGCCCACCATGCAACTGCAGGGATTAATGAAACTGCTTCTGGTAGGTTTGGGCAGGAAAGGGAAGGGGCGAGCAACTGCAGAAGCAGGAAAGTTTCGTTTGAGACTGAGCTAATTACAAACTAATCTTGGCTCATAATTAGTTGAGAAGTTCTGGACTGGGGACATTTCTATCTACTTCTGAACTCTGGCAGCCTTCCTCATTATGACTTTTTTCAAAGAAGTGCTAAGAATGGCATTGCCTCGCCTGGCTATTTGGCTGAGACGGAAATCATCTCCACTTGATTCTGTTCAATTAACTGTTCTTAATTTGGTCTACCAAGGCTGCGGTCACACGGAACATTAGCCATGCGAGTCAGATGGAAGACATGCGGGTTTTCGGGGCGCGATCTCACCGGCACATCGGTCTACCAAGGCTGATCCATACAAAACGCTTGCCATTCTCCTCTCTTTCCCCTCCTCCCAGCGCAAAATTTCTCATCAATATCCTTCAGTGCCAAGTGACATCAGTGCAGATCTGTTGTTGGTGTTTGTGGACTTTCACAGATTCCTGTATACAGCATGGCTCATAAAACCTAATGAGAATAAGTTCATTAAATTAATCCCAATAATTAACCAACTTGCTGTCTCCTTCTCAGATGTCTAATTTGTGACACAATCTTGGCACCCAGCTTCCACAGTGGAAGCAGGAAATGCATCCAAAAAGCCTCTTTAAGAGAAGAGGAGATTCATCTTCATTAGAATTTCATCCTCTAATTTACAATCCATTGCTGATATCTATTAGCAAGGCGACACTCCAGCAGTTAAAAAAAGAGGAAAGTTGACCAAAGAGAAGAGAGTTCATGGAAGCAATTTTTCATTCCACACAGCTGTCTCTTATATAGCAGTGATTTACTAAGCACGGTTTGTGCTTGTTTTAACCTCTTTCATGCCTAATAATTAGGAACATTGTGGATTTCTCATTGCTGCTATTTTTGAGCCACATACATTGCTATTTCCTTCCTTCCTTCCTTCCTTCCTTCCTTCCTTCCTTCTGAATCCAGGACGTATTTTGAATTGTAGTGTTGCACCAGCTTTTTCCATGCAAAATTTACATATTTTTGTGATGACTAGTACAGCAATAAATTAGCAGTATACCTTAGGTATATATTACACATATAAATGATGCTTATCATACATGCAGTCTGTATATACAAGCTGCACAACAGCAGCTTCCAACAGTAATAAATAAATAAATGCAATATAGATAAACGAAAAGCAAATAAAGAACAAACAAACACCAATATGTCTTCAGTGAGGTGGGAATAAATTGCTGGTTCATCTACATGCACCATCTGCAGGCCACAGGCTATGAGCCACTCCACATCTGGAATGTTCCATTTCTGCTCTTTTTAGATCCTCTAGGCTACCTCCAGCGTAATTGTTTTCCCAGGTTAGGAAGAAGAGTTCAACCTGGAATTCATTTATGATCATATAGGATATGCAAAACCACATAGTAGGTATTAACTGTAACCAGAATTACAGAGTAAAGTCTAGTTAGTCCTGGACACAGCACAAACATGAGCATAAATATCAAATAAAACATAATGGAGTGACCAAACACTGCTATTTTAAAAGTGTTTACCTATGATGTAACTATTAGCGACTCCTGTGTCTTCTGAGTCTTGCTTATAACAGATATGAGTGCAACTGGTTTTTTTTATTTTTCTATTATTCTATATGTGTTACTTGTTTCAAAACTTGTTTTTAAAATTTGTAATTGTTTTGAAAAACCAAATAAAACTTACAATGTTTCAAAAAAAATTAAGCTAATGTGAGAATTCCCCCCCCCCCAATATGAAACGACTGAGTGAGTTTTCAAGAAAGTCGATGAAAATCCATGTGTCAGTTCTGCTCAGGGAGGGACTGGAATAGTGAAGGCAGACAAATGGATTTTTGTTTTCTTCTGTCTCAAAACCAGTTAGGTTGTTTTATGCCAAACTGAAGGCAGATTCCATGCTCAGCAGTACAGCTGCAGCCTTGTCGTTTCTTGAGGTTTTGACCTTGTTCTTATGTATTTGCAAAAACACTGAGCAAAAAGTGAGGCATAGTAAATCAATGCACCTTGGTAACATTACTGAGAAAAGTGGAATGATGTTGAATGTGGCAGGCACCAGCCATTGGGTTTCCTTCTCAATGCATGTGCCTCAGAGATGGACATTACACCTCACCAGCCATTACACGTATTAGTGCTATTACTCATTGACTTTAATATTGTTTGTAACAACAGTGGAGTCATTTTTCCATCCATGAAATCTCCAGTGGTCCAGAAATGATCAAATCAAATACATACTATTTCTTCTCACACATGGTCAGTTACTGAAGTGAGAAAATATATATATATGAGAGATGGAATTGGTATATGCCGAGAACAAAACAACCTATCGATAAAGTTCTCAGAAGTAATAGAAAAAGTAGAGAGGTTTGAGCTCTGATTCTGGATCAAATCAATACATTGTGACTTTGAAAGATTCGAAAGATTCTCAGAAGCCTGCTCTGCATCTCTGGGGGAGCAGGAAATACAGGACTTGTTTTTTTTTTAGGGAGACAAAAATGAGAAAAATCTGGGAAGAAATCTATGAATAGCTGAGGTAGTGAGGATAAGCTTGTTAGAGTTTTCAACTTTCAATGATTCATCCTACGATTGGCCCTATTTCTTCTCTGAAAATAAAGTTATAGCCCAAATCCCACACAAGTGAAACAACACAAGGGGGAACAAGTGGTATAAAATTTAAGAGATATTTAAGAGATATTTAATAGTGGCTGCTTGTCTTTTTTTTTTTCTTTAAGGGGTTATGCGATGGATGAGATTCATGTAGCAAAACTGCATTGGGGGAAGGAATTAAATCCCTTCTTCTTCCTCCCTGGGACTTGGATAAACTGAGTATTGGATATTAGCATTTGAAAAATGGCAGGAAGATGCATTCTTGGATCTCCTAATCCAGTGGTACTCATTCAGTGGCTCACAGAGAGCCATATTCACAATTACCATGGACCAAATGAGCCACGCGACTACTGTATGCCCAGGGTGCTGCCCTACCAAACACACGTGCACGTAATATAAGATACAAATATAAATATTAATTATATAGCTATAACATTTGTAATTACTTCTGAGCATCTGTCATCACTGCTGTTAAATGTTCGCCAGCCCTTGTGCATCTGGAATGAGAGAAAGGGCTTCCATCTTTGCCTCCTCACTCTCCATTTCTGATAGGGGCCAGAGTAAGCGCACCACTTCACTTAGCCAATGGAGAACAATATTGCCTTCTGAATGCCTTTTATCCTGAGCTGGATAGCCTAGGCTAGCCTGATCTAATCAGATCTTGGAACCTAAGCAGGGTCAGTCTGGGTTAGTACTTGAATGGGAGACCACTAAGGAAGTCCAAGGCTGTAATGCAGAGGCAGGCAATGGCAAACCACCTGTGAATATCTCTTGCCTTGAAAACCCCAGGGGGTCAACATAAGTCAGCTGTGACTTGATGGTTAAAAAAAAATCTGTTCCAAGACCTTTTTAAAGTTTTATATGCAATGCATGTGGAATTAATGGAAAATAGTAAAAAAAAAATAATAATGGAGAATTTGGTGGAAGGAAAGAGAAAATGGTATGAAATTAATACTCATGAGTTTGTCACAAGGGAGAAATAAAATTGAAACTGGTGTATTGGAACTGAACCAAATAGCTTTCAACATTCAGTACCATCCTTAATGAAATGTGTTGTTGTTACTCCACAACTGGCTGTGCAGACCAACTTTGACTCTTACCTGTCTGTAGCTCCTGTTTTGCAAAAAGCTGTGGTATCATTGTACTTTTGCTTGCCTTGGTGGATAAGAAATATTATTAAAACAAGTTAAAATAATACATAGGACTGCAGGGGTCATTTCGTAGAAAAAGAGGTGCTGGAGCTCATTAGCATAACTCATTAGCATAGCTTATTTGCATATGCCACACTCCCTGACATCACCAGAAGTGTGTCAGAAGGCAACACCCACTGCTCAGGCGCCACTGAACTGTTTTGGATTGCTAGCTATGGGGGGGCGGGAACGGAACATGCAGATCTGTCCTCACAAAGGAGGGAGAGCTTATACCTGAATAAAACTTGGTCTTAAAGGTGCCACTGGACTGTTTTTGACTGGGGGGCCGGGGGTTTCTGCAGCTTACCTGGCTGCGTCTTGCTCTGACTGAGGGCTGCTGGGAGCAGGAGGTGGGGCTTGTTGCATGTGCGCACCCCCTGGGCTCTTCACTGCCGGAGCTCCACTCCTGTGCGCTCCTGCAGGAAATGACCCCTGTAGGACAGGTAACACACACACACATCTTTTGTTTTCTTCTTATAAATTTGCATTTGTTTATTAGTATAGTATAGTATAGTATAGTATCATTCAGTATCAGGACAGTGATGCCTGGTGGAGAAATCTGTTCAAATCAAATACCTTTACCTGTTTTCTTTTTAAGTCTGAGCTAGGGCAGATGGCATGTATCACTGGATCTACTACTTAGACAGTCTTGCATTTAGTAGCCATGTTTTTGTGTCCTTATTAGTATAGTATTGGCATTCAGTATCAGGACAGTGATGCCTGGTGGAGAAATCTGTTCAAATCAAATACCTTTACCTGTTTTCTTTTGAAGTCTGAGCTAGGGCAGATGGCATGGATCATTGGATCTACTACTTATTCTTGCATTTAGTAGCCATGTTTTTGTGTGGCCAGATCGACCAATACTTAACATCCCAAAACCTGAAACATTTATCTATAATAGATTTCGAAAATATACCAAAACTCCTGAAATTTCCGGGGGAAAAGGATAATCATGCTCTTTCTGAAAATGAAATTAGGGTTGTCCATTTAAAACAAAATAGTGTGGGTTACTATCATGCAGAGATTATTGGAAAGCACCTGAGTCCTCCAAAGATGAAGAGAGGCTTTTCCAAGGAAAGCAATGACTGGATGTTCACCTTATAGCTGGGTGGGGTGGGGACTGTCTTGATGCCCAATGGTACCAGCCTAACCCTTACATATGCATGACATACGCAGAAAAGAGATGAGGCTCGGTAATTTTTGACACCATATTCTGTGCAGGTTAGGACCGAAGGTGAAAGCAATGCTGGATGAGTTTGGAGTGAATGTGGTGTTACCCAGAAACTGGCAGCCAGCTGGGCTGCCCATAAGAAAACTTGGTCTGAGAATGAACTGTTTAATAATATGCAGATCAGCCTTTAACCTGATGCCTCCTGTCTTCATTTTTGGGGTTGCGGGATTCAAAACTGGTATGAAAGGGGGTAGGGGAGAATCAAAAACAGTAATGAAGCTGAGGTGAATCAAAACTGATGACCCATGAAAACATCCAACATCCCGAAATAAATTTTAAAAAATCAGTATCAACAGATCCTTAATTTTACTCACTATTATCTTGTGTGGGATTTCCCCCTTCATATGTGGAAATCTAGCAGGAATTGACTGAGGGGGGGGGACAGCTCTGAAAAAGGGCCCTGTGACTGCCCCACCCCTGCTCCCCCAAAGGAGAATGGGACAGAGAAAGAGCTTGCCCAGACGGACCTGTGCTCAGCACCTTCTTTGTCACATAGGGCTCGTATGGGCATCTCCTCCCCACCCCGTGTGGGTGGCTCCAGCAGACTGCCCCCCAAAAAAGCCTTTTACAGATGGCCTTAATGGACAATCCACCTCTGAAATCTTGATCCTAATTTACTTCACTAGGCAAATACTGACCAAAGAGATAAACATACAAACACACAAACTCAATGGTTTGACTAAAATGAATAGCAACTGTCAATCAGGCACAATTGGTGAATATATATGGAAGAACCTAATTGGACATAACAGCCCATTGAAAACAGTGGAATAGACCTGGCCGTATTCAGTGGGAAGTAGACTTGGGATCCAGAGACCAGGCCTAGCCCTATTGATTTCAATAGGAGGCCAGATCGACCAATACTTAACATCCCAAAACCTGAAACATTTATCTATAATAGATTTCGAAAATATACCAAAACTCCTGAAATTTCCGGGGGAAAAGGATAATCATGCTCTTTCTGAAAATGAAATTAGGGTTGTCCATTTAAAACAAAATAGTGTGGGTTACTATCATGCAGAGATTATTGGAAAGCACCTGAGTCATCCAAAGATGAAGAGAGGTTTTTCCAAGGAAAGCAGTGACTGGATGTTCACCTTATAGCTGGGTGGGGTGGGGACTGTCTTGATGGCCAATGGTACCAGCCTAACCCTTACATATGCATGACATAAGCAGAAAAGAGATGAGGCTCGGTAATTTTTGACACCATATTCTGTGCAGGTTAGGACCGAAGGTGAAAGCAATGCTGGATGAGTTTGGAGTGAATGTGGTGTTACCCAGAAAGTGTCAGCCAGCTGGGTGGCCATAAAAAAAAAACTTGCTCTGAGAATGAAATGCTTAATAATATGCAGATTAGCCTTTAACTTGATGCCTCCTGTCTTCATTTTTGGGGTTGCGGGATTCAAAACTGGTATGAAAGGGGGGAGGGGAGAATCAACAACAGTAATGAAGCTGAGGTGAATCAAAACTGATGACCCATGAAAACATCCAACATCCCGAAATAAATTTTAAAAAATCAGTATCAACAGATCCTTAATTTTACTCACTATTATCTTGTGTGGGATTTCCCCCTTCATATGTGGAAATCTAGCAGGAATTGACTGAGGGGGGGGGACAGCTCTGAAAAAGGGCCCTGTGACTGCCCCACCCCTGCTCCCCCAAAGGAGAATGGGACAGAGAAAGAGCTTGCCCAGACGGACCTGTGCTCAGCACCTTCTTTGTCACATAGGGCTCGTATGGGCATCTCCTCCCCACCCCGTGTGGGTGGCTCCAGCAGACTGCCCCCCAAAAAAGCCTTTTACAGATGGCCTTAATGGACAATCCACCTCTGAAATCTTGATCCTAATTTACTTCACTAGGCAAATACTGACCAAAGAGATAAACATACAAACACACAAACTCAATGGTTTGACTAAAATGAATAGCAACTGTCAATCAGGCACAATTGGTGAATATATATGGAAGAACCTAATTGGACATAACACACAAGCTGTTCAATCAAATTTTTAAAAAAATTGGTACACAAAATGCATAATGTATGGACGGAGGAGAAATGAGCAAACTTTAATGCATTTCAGACAAAGCGACTCACATCCTTTGTTGCATGCAAGCACTAAGCCAATAATAGAACCTTCTAGACAAGATATAATAGATGAATAAACAGAATTATGACAAACTGACAGTGAAAGAAACCATAACAACAAATCACAAATGGCAACATAACAACAGGATGCACATTATTCTACCCACTTCGAGCCTATCTAACTAAAATTCAAGCTCATTTATACCTTTGTGTCACCCTGTGTTGCAAACTGCCTTTCTGGGAGTCTGATGGCTGGTAGCTAAATTTTTCTGGGAGAAGAGCACAAGAAGATGGTCACGGGCTGCAGGCAGCCTCTTGGCCATTTCAGTTGGATCTGGGGCGGGACTACAGTCAGAGGTGACTTACTGGCCAACCACCAACATCATCACCAGCCAGCCAGTCAGAAGGGGCAGCCTGGTGAGATGTTGTGACACAAGCACTGCATCAGGACTCTCCCGTGGCTATTTAAACAGCTGCATCCACTACTTCCAAATAGGTGTGGCCAGGGCAGGTCCTGAAGTCGGGTTTCACCTGAAAAAAATGAGGGCCATTGGTCACTGGTGCTCCTCAGCATATCAAGCTTGTCCAACCAAATTTAATCTGTTTTGATTTTAGTCATGCAGGTCTGCACAGAACAGTTTGGATTATAGGACACAGTAGTCTCTTTATGAGCATCTTCATCTGGTTGGGGGAATTCACTGGGGCTCAGCAATCAACGTCAAATTTCCTGGGTGGGCCACAGAGGAATCAACTCACATTTTCTACCATGGCCACCAGACACTTTAATCGTTCAGCTGGGAGAAAATTACTGACCTGCTCAAAAAGGTCCGTTGCTGCTTTGTTTCATTTCTTCAGATCTTCACTTTGTATTTGCCAAACACAAAGATATTTTTGGTTGGAGCTTTTGGAGCATCGTGAATGGAGGGGTGCCATCGCAGCAGATAGAGTGGACTTCGCCAGGTAAAAGGTCTGCATGGCAGCAGGGAAGATTGTCAGGTCTTTTGGAGGACTTATCAAACATGTGGACATTTCTTTTCAGCAAACAGCATTCTTCAGGGCTGATGGCGTCCACCTCTCAGAGTAGGGTCTGGACACTTGACCTGCTTTATTGGCTACAGGTTTAGGAGCATTGGTGGGAACAGGGAGGTGCTCCCCCCCACTCTTGTGGCAGTTTAGGCATTGGGACAGATCTGTTTTGCAGAGGTTGGGCCTGCATTTCCCCCTCCTCTGGTTGGGAACTCCCTTAAGGGGTCATGAGATGGATCCATCATGTGGCATGCCCAGATCGGGGGTTGTTGTCTGGCTCTCACCTCCAGGTGACAAGGGAACCGCACAGTGGTCCCCACTGGAATTGCCACTCCATCTAAACAGGCAGGATGGGGGGGTTTTCATCTGGCAACAGGTGGGTTGTCTGATGCTGGATCTGTCCCCATGCTCCTTGGTCTGTTCTCAATACAACTGTGAGCATTTCCTTCTATTAGAGGTCTGGTTGTATTTTTCTTCTGCATGGTCTCTCCTCAATAGTGGAGATAGTATAAAAAAGAGAATTGCTCTTATGAGAACCTGAATGATAATGTATGCAGGGAATGAGAGACTTGGAAGAACACATTAGTCACCTGTAACATCGCTGAACATTTGCTTTCCTTTCAGTTTCAGGTATTGCAAGGCTTGGATGTGGCGAGAAGTGTAAGACCTTGAGCAGCCAGGAGCCAAAGTGCAAAACCGAAAGGATTTTTAGTCCATGCCTCACAGCTAATGCCCATGGAGAGCCTGCTCCAGAATCCCAAACTGTTTGGTTGGTTTATATTGTATTGATTTCTTTGCCATTGTGAGCCACTTCGAATTGTTTGGGGGAGAAAAGTGGAGTAGAAACACTTTAGTGAATTAATTCCCAGTTTCCCGTAATCTACTTTAATTCTCGACTATAGAATTTTCAGATATGTGAAATGGTATATGTATTGGAAGCTAAGGAGGGTCAGCACCAGGCCCATAGCTACAGTGGGGCATCTCGGGGCTAGGCCCCCTGATTTACTGGCAAGGCCCCACAACTTCCCATCAAACCCAGGGCCCCTGAGTGGCAGCAGGTGTGGGGAAGGAGTCAGATATTCCTTTAATTCAATTAGCCAGTGCCCCCTAAGAAATTTAAATGCCCCCAACTTTAAAAATCCTGGCTACGAGCCTGGTCAGCACTTAAATGGGGGGCCACCAGGGAAGACTATATAGATGGAGGCAACAGCAAACTACCTCTGCTTCACACTTGCCTTGAAAACCCCTTGCTGGAGTTGCCATAAATCAGTTGCAACTTGATGTCACATACAAACATATAGAATTTCCCCCTCAGTTTGATGTAGTGCTTAGGACTGTGGGCTCTAATCTGGGAGAACTGGGTTTGATTCCCCACTCTGCCACATGCAGCTGCTGGTGTGACCGTGGTTCAGTTACAAGTTCTTTCAGAACTGTTCTCTCAGGAGCAGCAGAACTGTTCTCTCAAGGGCAGTTCTCAAGAGAGCTCTCTCAGCCCCACCTACCTCACAGGATGTCTGTTGTGGGGAGGGGAAGGGAAAGGGATTTTAAGCCATTCTGAGACTCCTTCGGGTAGTGAAGCCGCTCTGAGACTCTTCTTCTCATTCTTGCTCTGGGGGGAAAGGCAGTGCTAGTGTGAACTTTTGAAATTATTTCTAAGAAATGATTCCATACTTACAGTGCTGTATTGAAACCAGCTCTATGAGGTCAGCATTAAAGAAAGATTATGCTCTTCTTAGGAAGAACCTGCTTGAGAGTATTATTTCACAGTGTTATGCTTATGAATCCAAACTAACAGTGGGTGTCAAATGAAGAGTATATTATCCAGACTTAGCTAAGAACTGGAATTATTTAAACATCATAGACACTAGGAAGAGAAAAAAGATATATTTGATCAGACAGTCCAGCTGCCTGCTGGTGTGGATTAGTTTCCTGCTGTGCTTTGTCTAAGTTTGAGCGCCTTCTCCCCCTGCCAAAGAACTTCTGGCAATAATGGTACAAAGAACTATGATATCGAAGACACAGAAACACTTCAAATTGTTCCGCCATGCAGTTTCTGAGTGAGAATACTTCATAATACTGTCACCTGTTAAAGAGTGCTAAAATGGTATCAAAAGTGTAGAGAGACGGACTGTGACTCCAGAGCACCAGGCCCGAGGTCCAATCCTTGGCATCTCCAGTTGAAAAGAATCTCAGGAAGTGGCTGTGTAAATATGCCATTTTTAGCTTTGCTCAATGCCCATCCTGCCTAGATACAGAGGGCGTTTGTGGCCCTACATAGGCACAGTGTAAAAGCTGACCATTAGATGATAAGCCACACAGAATGGCTGTGATTCATTTCCACTATTTTCATGAATAAAAGCCTAGTCTAAGAATGGATCCACACCAGTCAAATATAGGGCAGTTACCATTACTCCCACATGCACCTTTGTATAGAGGGCTGCAGACGTCATCATCCTCAAGCTGCTGGTTTTCCATTCTTTCCTTAGCATGGTCCCATTTTTAATAGGACCTCATCCCCCCCCCCCGTTTTCCTATTTCCATTTTTGTATGGGATAGAAGCACAATCACTGTGTAGT
>NW_015162518.1:84266-94594 GCF_001447785.1 Gekko japonicus | reverse complement strand
ACAGACACCCTGTGAGGTGGGTGGGGCTGGGAGAGCTCTTGACAGAAACTGCTCTTTTTCAAGGACAGCTGTGCCAGAGCTTGTGGCTGACCCAAGGTCACATCAGTAGGTGCAAGTGGAGGAGTGGGGAATCAAAGGTTCTCCCAGATTAGAGTCCGCACACTTAACCACTACACCAAACTGGCTCTTAAGGAGACAAGAACATGCAGCACTGGAGTGGTGATATGCTGTCATGGTGTAATGTTGCTAATCAGCTCAAGCCGGGGGTGGTGTGGGTGGCGAAGATAAACTTCTGCCAATGCCAGAGAGCAACAACAGCAACAAAAAGAGGAAATGGATACATGATCATAATCTCTCTCTCTCTCTCTCTCTCTCTCTCTCTCACACACACACACACACACACACACACACACACCCCATGTGGACTGGGAATATGGGTGGTAAATGATTTCAATAGCTATGACTGGTCTAAAGACCGTAACAATAAACTGAACTGAACTTATTTCAGTAGCACATTATTTAATGATGTTTGGATCCTCTGATGCACTTTTAGATACAGCTGGTGATGGGACACCTGGACAGTGCAGGATAGCCTGATCTAGTCAGATCTCAGAAGCTAAGCAGGTTTGGACCTGGTGAAGGGAGACCACCAAGTAATATCAGAGTCATGACATGGAGAGAGGCAATGGCAAACCATTTCTGAATGCCTCTTGCTTTGAAAACCCCACAGGGTTGCCATAAGTCAGCTATGCCTTGATGGTGAATAAATAAATAAATAGATAAATAAAATAATGGGATGGCAATGATTTGACTGCAGACAATAGCCCCAGTGCGGAAACACCATTCCTATAACTGTGTCTCGTGTTTTCATTATGAGGATTCAGGATAGCAGCCACATGTTGTTCTTGTAAGTGTTCTGTTTTCACTTATTTAGAGAATTCATGGGCCACCTCTCCAGAGACCTCTTTTGTTTCCTTTACACCATTTTATGTCATTTAATTATTATACAACACTGAGACACCTTTTAATGCCATTGATATGCAACAGATGCAAAAGATTCTGACAGTTGCTTCACCTTAAAATGTAATATTTAAAGTGAGAAAACAGAAGGATGGCATGAATATCAAGGTTCAGTTCACCCAAGGGAGTGGTGAGAATGAAAAGGAGACCACAAGGGGGGGGGGTCTGTAGATTTCAGAGACATCCCTATTCCAGGAGCAATATCAGCTAATGGGCAAGAGGGGCATTTGCCAAAGAGCTCTGCACTTGGGAGAGCTGCCCACAGAACTACACCAACAGAGGGGGTGGGGAGAAGAAGAGCAGGTTCCTGGTGTCACTTGCATCTGCCCCATCTGGTGCTCATGCAGGGGGCTTCCAACAGCAGTAATGGCCCTACCACCTTACATGATTTCCTTGGCTCTGGCAGCAGTGGGGTTATGGTGATTCTGGAGCTCCATCCTGCACTTTTGCCCATGGCCACAATCACTAAGACCTCCTTTTGTGGACCAGCCAGGGCTCAGTGAAAGTGAAGACTTCTCAGAAGAGGTGGAACCCTGTGTAGCCAGCCTGCAATACACAGGAGCCCATCAGCAAGAAAATGAAGTGCAGGTGTTCCCTGACCTGCAGCCAAGAGTGGGTACAGAATCACCTCTGTCCTCCAGCTCTGATCTGGAAATCAAAGACCAGTCCCCTCCTTCACTTCTCCAGGGTCACCAGCACCCTTGGAATGCCACAGAAGAAAGCTGAGAATGGACTTACAGACTAGGTATCAGAGTGCACCCCTCACTGCTCAGTGCCAATGGCCTGCTGATAGTGAAGATAAATCTTTGCAGTATTGTTACCAAGAAGCTGGCTGCAATCATGATGATGGCTACAAAGTCTCCAGGGAGAAGCTGGTGGACATGGATGCAACATGTTTGATAGATACTGAATTTGTTGATACTGCCTTGATTGATTCTTTGGTAAACCCAATCCCTGATCTGTTCATGATGATGAGTTTCTGAAACCTCCTCTGTCCTTGTTTTTATTGGAAATTGGAAAGACGCTGTAACTTGGCACCAGAAGCCTGTTCCAGCAGAAGTCTGTACCAGAACAGTTTGCGTTCACCTCTCTCTTTCTTTCTCTCTCTCACAGCAGCAGTATAGATGGAGTGGCCTTCTCTCCAGCAGACTTGAATGCGCAGAACCAAGTACTCCAAACTCAGCTCAGGTACAGCAACTGGCAAATGCTTTGGCTACACTCCAGCAATGGCAAGCAGCTAGTGTTGCCTCTGGGGCTGCCACCACCATGGGCCTCACTACTCCTCCCCCAGGGAAATGCCCAGTGAGTCCTCTAGAGAAGGGGGAGTCAGGAGAAGTTCCCTGCATTCCTAGTACAATGCAAGTTGCACATTGAGCTGCAAAAGTGAGATTTTCCCAATAACAAAAGTCATTTTCATTCTGAGCCTCTTAAAGAGGAAAGCTGCCATGGGGTTCCCTCCACTGCTCTTTTCTAACTCCCTACTGCTGACCAGGTTTTCAGACTTTGCCACCCACATGAATTGCTGACCCTCAAAAGGCTGACCCTTAAAAGGCTGAATGGTCAACTGCCACATTAGATGCCTATTATCAGGGGAGAGGTATAGTAGCAGATTACACCATGGAGTTCCAATTACTGGCACAAGACTTGTGGTAGAATGAGGCCACTGTGAGTGTGCCGCATGACGGAGTGAGCTCCCGTCTCTAGTTCCAGCTCCTGCCAACCTAGCAGTTCGAAAGCAAGAAATTGCAAGTAGATAAATAGGTACCACTTCGGTGGGAAGGTAACAACGTTCTGTGCGCCTTGGTGTTTAGTCATGCCGGCCACATGACCACGGAAACGTCTTCAGACAGCGCTGGCTCTTCGGCTTTGAAACGGAGATGAGCACCGCAACCCTAGAGTCGGATTCGACTGGCTTTCGAGCAAGGGAACCTTTACCTTTACCTATCAGGGGAGAGGTATAGTAGCAGACTACACCATGGAGTTCCAGTTACTGGCACAAGACTTGTGGTAGAATGAGGCCACTGTGATTGACCAGTACCTAGAAGGATTGTCAGATGAAGTGCTAGATGAAGTGGCCTGTGTCAAGTGTCCCACAACCCTTCTCACTCTGATCCAGCTCTGTTATGCATATTGATGGGTCCCTGAAAGACTGGAGGAAGGCTCACATAGGAGCTTGCCCTAGATGAGAAGGATGGTGGCCTTTCCCAGCCCCTCGACCAGTCCCTGCTCCTGGAACAATCACATAAGGGGTAGGGGAGCCTATGCAGATGGGGACTGCCTGACCCTGGTTGTCAAGGGAGGAAAAAGAGAGATGCCACTCCTTGAACATGTGCTTGGATTGGGGGGAGGCAGGTCACTATACCAGTCACTTTCCAGAAAAAATTAAGCCCTGGCCACAAAGGTTAAACTCCAACAGTATGGGCCTTGCCACTTGGGGAAAGCTACTGAGTCTGGACCCCGCCCCAGTACAGGTTCTCAACACCTCCTGGTCCCAGTAAAGCTTCAATTCCATGATAGGTGTTGTGTGCTGGCACATGCCCTGATTGACACCAGGGTATCCTGCTCTTATATGGATGCCAGTTTTGCCAATCAGAACCAGTTCCCACTGTGCTGCAAGAAGACACCCATACTGGTAGAGGCCATTGATGGACAGTGTTTATGATCTGGCCCTGCCATGTATGAACCATTGAACTTTCATGTACAGAGCCATTAACAACAACTCTATTTCAGCTGTTCAGACAATGTGGTTATAACAGTTTTTGATCCGAAAAAAATCATTACAATATGTAATGGAACATATTGAATAATTTGGATCCTTTTCAGGATATAAATTAAACAGGAAGAAGACAAAAAAAAAAAACCCAAACTTTTTAACCCAAGAAGAAGATAATATTATAAAAAGTACAGAATGCACAGCAGCAGCTGATTCTATTAAGTATCTGGGGATAAACATGACTGGACAAAATTGCAATCTCTTTAAAAATAACTATTAGTAGACCTGGAAATTGATACGAGCAGATTTACTCAGATGGAAAAAAATTAAAACTCTCATGGCTGGAAAGATTTTCAGCAATCAAAATGAATGTATTGCCAAAATTAAATTTCTTATTCCAAATTCTACCTACATATGTAAAAAGAAGAAGAAGAATATTGACAGAATGGCAAAGACAGATAAATAAATTCATTTGGGACGACAAGAAACCAAGAATAAGTTTTAAAACCCTCCAAGATGAGAGAAAAAAAGAGGAGGCCTGGCAGCAGCAGTTTTGCCCTGGATTGTGGATTGGATTAAAAACCTAAGACAAAGAATAGTAAAACTTGAATTAGCAGATTTAGATGGAGGTCTACATAATTACTTATGGATCAAAAATCAACTAAAATGATTGCATCGTAAGAAAGTAATCATTTAATCAGAGATAGGCTTCTTGGAATATGGTTTGTACACTGGAATTTATTGTGTCCCCCAAACTCCCCGCTCATGTTCCCCCCCAAAAAAGCCTACCATGATAAAAATACGAGAAATAAAAGTAATTTTTAAAACATGGTAATATGGTAAATACTCAGGGGGAAATCAAACCCTGGCAAGATATTAGATAATTAATGTTCAATGGTTACCATATTGCCAATCCACTTCAAGATTAAAGAAAATTATCAACACAGAAGATAGATCTTTAAGAGAAATGACTGAATTCGAATAACTGATTATAAAACAAAAGATCATTTATTACGATGGATATATAAGTCATTACTTCAGTTCAAAACAGAAGAAGAGCAAATGAAAAAGTGCATGATTAAATGGATGCAGAATTTTAGAGAGCAAATACCTATGCAACAATGGGAACAACTATGGGGAAAAGGAACTAAGTTCACAGCCAGTCAAGCATTCAGAGAAAACTGGTATAAAATGTTTTTCAGATGTTATATTACCACAAAGGATATCAAAACAGTAGATAAAAAATATAAAGGAAAATGTTGGAAGAACAGTTTAAAAATGGTACATAAACGTACTGCAAAGCATATGAAGGCATTATAAGATAAGCCTGAATGAGAACTACTTTTGATTATAAATGTACAAGAGCCCTTGGCCTTCCTCCGCCACCGGTGATTCCTACTTATTGTTACACTCTCAAAAGTTCAGCACTTTGCAGAGCCTTCACGTTGGCTAGACTGAATACGTTTCCGTCGAATATAGTCTTGGGCCGCTTTCAGGGCATCCCGTTCTCTGAAAGGCTGTGCGACTGTAACCTAGGTAGGGTGGAGACGATGGATCATATAGTGCTAGCTTGTCCCAACTGGAAGATGGAGAGGCAGAAGTATATTAAAATGACTGAATTCGAATAACTGATTATAAAACAAAAGATCATTTATTACGATGGATATATAAGTCATTACTTCAGTTCAAAACAGAAGAAGAGCAAATGAAAAAGTGCATGATTAAATGGATGCAGAATTTTAGAGAGCAAATACCTATGCAACAATGGGAACAACTATGGGGAAAAGGAACTAAGTTCACAGCCAGTCAAGCATTCAGAGAAAACGGGTATAAAATGTTTTTCAGATGGTATATTACCACAAAGGATATCAAAAAAGTAGATAAAAATTATAAAGGAAAATGTTGGAAGAACAGTTTAAAAATGGTACATAAACGTACTGCAAAGCATATGAAGGCATTATAAGATAAGCCTGAATGAAAACTACTTTTGATTATAAATGTACAAGGAAACAAAATATTTTAGATATATAATGGATTTTTCCTTAACCTTTCTTATATTAAAAATTATAGATAGTAAGTAGGATGATGAAATATGTAGTAATGATGAAATTAATAGATATATACAATGCACAATCAGAGAATCTTCCCTTAGAATCACTTTTTTGTTATATAATCCTATTTATCCCTTTTATTACTATCATGTTTTCTAAAATAAATATATATATATATATATTTAAAAAACAGCAACTCTGTTTTGATATTGCCCGCATGCCCTGGTTTCTGCTAGTGTTGGGGATGTCTTGGCTGGAGATGCACAACCCAATTATTGAGTGGGCCCGGCAGCAGATATCTTTCCAAGGACCTGTGCCCTCATGAGAGTCCATCAATTGTTTTGGGGCCCACTGTTCTCCCAACCTCACTTACTCTTCCAGCAGCATATGCAGAGTTCCAGAATGTCTTTGAAAAAAAGGGGGCAGACCAGCTTCCCCCGCACACTAGATGACTGTGCCATGAACTTACTGCCAGGTGCTCATTTGCCTACTGGTCAGATATATTCTCTGTCTGAGCTGGAACTAGAGGCACTACAAGACTTCCTGACCAAAAAATTGCAGCAGGGTTTTATCCGCTCATCTACCTCTCCAACTTCGGCAACTCTCTTATTTGTAAAGAAGAAGACTGGAGAGCTGCATCTGTATCTGTGTAACAATTATTGGGTTCTCAATAAGACCATGGTCTGGAATTGCTACCCCCCCCCACACACACACCCTTAATTCTGGAGCTGCTGGAATGACTGAGGGGGTCCACAGTATATATCAAGCTTGATCTTTGTGGAGCCTACAAACTGATACACATTCTTCCTGGGGATGAATGGAAAACTGCATTCTGTACCTGGTAGGGGCTGCATGAATGCCTCGTGATGCCCTTTGGTTTGTGCAATGCACCATCAGTGTTTCAATGATATATGAATGATATGGCAACTTGGCCTTTATGCAAAGCTAGAGCAGCATGCTTTGACCTTTCCTTGGTGGAGTTCCTAGGCCACCAAATCTCCCTGCAGGTAATCAGGATGGACCCCACCAAAGTAGAGGCAGTACTGTCCTGGCCTCCAGCATTTCCTAGGCTTTGCCTGTTATTACAGACAATTAATTTTAGACTTTGCCTCCTTAGCTGTGCCCTTGACAGGGCTGCTGCAACCCCAGGAGCCATTCCATTGGACACCGGCTGCCCAACAGGCCTTCCAAGACTTTAAAAAACATTTCACCACTGAGCCACTGCTGTGCTATCTGGACTCAAGCTTGCCTTTTGTGGTAGAAACTGGCTCCTCAAGTATCACAATTGGAGCTATTTTATAGCCTTGCATCTGCTACTCATGACAACTTACTCCAGCTGAGTGGAATTATACAATCTGGGAATGGGAGCTGAACACTCAGTGTAGGTGCAGGTGGATCATCACAACCTCAAACATTTGCAAACTGTGCATTGGCTGTGCCAAAAACAGATATAGTGGTCTCTTTTCTTTTCCAGGTTCCATTTCACTGTGGCATACATCCCCAGCTCCCAGAAGCTGTCTGGACACTTTGGGTGGTACAAGATTCTCCATTGCTGACCCAAGAGTTCTGGTGGCCCAGATCCAGACAGACATGGCCTGATACATTATCTCTTGTGATATCTGCCATTGACCCATGGTCCAATCCAGTAAACCAACTGGAGTACTGCATCTCCTGCAGACCCCCCAAGGACACTGGCAGGCTATGTCTCTGGACTTCATTACCAACTGACCTAACTCCAGTGGATATCTGAGTACTCTAATGACTGTCGACCTCCTCACAATGATGGCCCATTTCATCTCCTGCATTGGCCTCCCAGCAAGTCATGAGACTGCTCAACTATACCTGCAGAATATTTTCTGATTTCATGGATTACTAGAACACCTAGTGTCGGATCATGGGGTACAGTTCACATTCCACTTCTGGTGAGCTCTACAATCCTTGCTGGCTACCTGGGTACATCTGTCATCAGCTCACCACCCCTAATCGGATGGGCAGATGGAGCGCACCAATGTGTTACTTTGGAGGTAGTCCACCCTAAACATGATCAGATCATAGATACACATAAACTTTTACTTCAGAGAGAGGCGTTTTGGATTTACAGACTCAATATCTGCCAACCTGCCGGTCTGAACGCATCATTAAACTTGACATGCTTCTTGTAAAAACTTAGGATTGGGTGATTCTCGGATCTTGATGTGCATAGTGGCTAAGGGAAGATTCTCTGATTGTGCATTGACCATACAATGTATTAACGTTACTATGAAGGTGACCATTGTGTAACTTTGTAATCTCGTAATTTAGATTGGTGTAAGGCTGACCAAGAGGACAACTGGTCAGCCTTACTGCCAATTGCTGGATGTACTTATAACAATGCAATACATGCCTCCACTCACCAGACACACTTTATGGCCATCTATGGATATTACCTACAATTCCTGCCCCAGGGCATGCCAGTTTCAGCTAACAACCTTGTAGGAGAGTTCCAGGCCATCCATACCGTCCTCCGGGAGCAACTGCAGCAGGCAAAGCAGGTAAATAAAGCAGCTGTGGACCAGAAATGATGGTCAAATGAGGACCTCAAGGTCAGGGATGAGGTGTGGCTTTCCACTCAGCATCTCCATAACCAGCCATCCTGAAAGCTGGATGCTCGGTTCATTGGACCCTTCCTAATCACAGAACAGCTGATCCCTAGGGCCTAAAATAAACAAAAATACTGCAAAATGTGTATATATCTATTCAAAATTTTTGTAAGCATCAATATACAAAAATACAAAATAACCACTTTTTAATGTTTTCATGTTGTTACTTCTGAAGGCGCCCTGAAGAAGCTTCTTAACAGAAATTCAAAGGAACACTACTAACATACTAACATAGATAATACTTGTAACCGGATTGAAAAAAGAAATTTGACTGCTCACAGAAGAAGCCTAAGAAGATTGATTGGACACTACTAACAGTTTAATTTACCAGTCAATATATCACTCAGCTTTCTCTTTCTCCCACTATACACCCTCCCTATTTTTCTATTTAAGCGAAACACCCCTCCTTTTTAGGAGAGTCAATAAAATCTTTATTAAAAAAAAAAATCTGAGCTAAGTAGACTTCCGGTTGATGGCGGCATGCTTGTGGACTCACCTCCCGGACCTCCCGGGGGTGTCTCTGTGCTCCAGCGGAAGGAGGGGTGAGCAGGCTAGTAAACCCCCCCCCCAGGGACCCAGTAAGGGACCCTGACCAAGGAGCTTTAAGGGGGTAGCCTCTTTGATGGCGGAATGCCAGAGAATCAAGGCTCCCCCTTGCTCCAGTGGTTCTTCCAGCTTAGAGACCGAACAGTACAAGTGAAGCTAACCGGGTCAAGCACAGGAGATCAGGCGTGAAAAATGATGAAAGAAGTGGGGTCGGAAGACCAACTATGAATGTGAGTCAACTGAGAAGTGATTTTTAAAAGAAAAGACGCTCCCTACCCTACTCGGTAGAACGGGAAGAGCGAGGGAGGGGGGACACCTCCCGTGCGCATAAACTGTTGAGCGAAGGGGGGGGAGCAGAAGAAAAACACGTGATTGCCCAGAAGTACTTACCCAATCGATCTAAGCAGTTAAGCGCATATTCAGAGACTTCAAAAAACTTCCCGAAAGTAAATAAACGGGAAAAAAGATGGCAGAGAAGAGGGACAGAGACAAAGAGAAATTTTTAAAAACAAAACTAGAGTCCCCAAAGCCGGAAACAACCAGTGAGACGGCAAAGGCTATAGCTGAGTTCATGTGCCCTCTACTGGAACAGCTGAATAACTTCAAAGAACAGATGTCCATTGTAACAGCAAATATTACAGCCCAACAAACACAACTGTCCATGGTAACAAGCATCACTGCTCAACAAATGCAAATAACAGACTTGATTCAAGTAATGAAGCAGGATGCTGAGAAAGTAAAGGAAATGGCTGAATTAACGCAGAAAGTGAAGAAGAAAGTGCAAAAATTGGAAAAGAAAACTTCTTCTTTGGAAGATCAAATGCTTCAAGTGCAAATGGATAAGGCCAATATGGTCCTGCGCTTCCAGGGGGTGCCAGAGAACAGAGGAGAGAATCTTAAAGAACTTATGAGTGAGCTACTTGCCCCAGTAACAGAAATAAAGGTGGAATTGCTACTCAACGACATGGATGTGGCCTACAGGTCATATTCAGGATATATAAAGAAAAACAATCTGCCTGGGGAAATAGTAGTAAGATTCTCGAAGAGGCACGCCAGGGATGCTATCCTGAAAGCAGTAGCTGCAACACCCCTGAAGGCAGGGGAGAATGCTGTTAGAACGCTAAAGGATATTCCATTTGAAGTAAGGCAACGTAGAAAGAAATACAAAGAACTCGTGCTCTTTCTCCAAACAAACTCAATTGGATATAAATGGCTATTTCCAGAAGGCGTAACATTTAAGATTAAAGAGAAGAAGGAAAAGATTGACTGTTCTTAAAGCTCAAGAATTTCTAAAGGAACAGCTGGGAAGGCCAGAGGACGAGAAAAAAGAAGAGGACAGCAGGTCCAGTGGCGAGCTGG
>NW_015162518.1:68603-82714 GCF_001447785.1 Gekko japonicus | reverse complement strand
GCCAAATTCAACAAAAAATGTGTAGGTGGAAAAAGGGTTTCTCTTTTTTCTAAGGTCCGGAGTAGGCACATCCTAGCCTCCTCATGTGGGATGTTAGTATATAGAGAACTAACATCCAGTGTTACAAGAGCTGCCCCTTCTGGTACACACAAACCTTCTATTTTCATCCGAAACAATAGGTCTACCAGGTGGTGGAAAACCTGGTTTGTGGATTTTTGGCAGGGTATAAAAAATTAGTACCCGAAACAATAGGTCTACCAGGTGGTGGAAAACCTGGTTTGTGGATTTTTGGCAGGGTATAAAAAATAGGTACCTTGGAAAATGCTTATTGCAAATATTCTGCCGTTTGTTCTGAAATATATTCAAGAGCTAATGCCTCTCTCACAGTTATTCTAATTATTCTTAAGACATCTCACTTTGTCTATGAAACTCTCTGGCCTCCCTGTTAGCCCTCCCACCCATCCTCTGAATACATCCAGATTTCCATTGGTCTCTCCTGGTTCCTACCATGCCTCTGCATTCACTCCAGCCCCCAGCCCAGGCTCCTCTGCCCATTTTGGTGGAAGGGCATAAAGAATATGAAGTAGCACAGATCCTGGATTCCCAGAGATGACATGGATGGCTCTGGTACTTGATTCAGTGGAAAGGATACAGGCCAGAAGACAGCCCCTGGGAACCTGCAAAGAATGTCCATGCACTTGCCTTGGTGTGACAATTCCATACGGCATATCCCCAGAACCCTGGTCCAGTCCCATTTCCTGAGGTGTGGTGGCATTATGGACTAGTCAGGGCTTGGTGACAGTGAGGACTCCTCAGAGGTGGACGGGCCCTATGTAGCCAGCCTGCAATCAACAGGAGCCAACCAGCAGAGAAATGAAGTGCAAGTGTTCCCTGACTTGAAGCTGAGAGTGGGTTCAAAATCACCTCCATCTTCCAGCTCTGATCCAGCCAGCCACCCCCCCCCTTTCCCAGGGTCACTAGCATCCATGGAATGCCACAGAAGAAAGCTGAGAATGGACTTAACAGCCCAGGCATTGGGGTGCCTGCCTTACTGCTCAGCACCGGCTACCTGTTGATAGTGGAGATGAATCTTTGCAGGATTGTTATTGAGGAGCTGGCCACACACATGATGTCTTGGCTGGTGGATATGAAGTCTCCCAAGAGAAGGTGGTGGGTGTGGACACAACT
Organism: Gekko japonicus; assembly: GCF_001447785.1. Taxonomy (NCBI): domain Eukaryota; kingdom Metazoa; phylum Chordata; class Lepidosauria; order Squamata; family Gekkonidae; genus Gekko; species Gekko japonicus. The sequence goes on along the minus strand of NW_015162518.1, from coordinate 81,526 downwards.
TGTTTGATATATACTGAATTTGCCAGCAGTGCCTTGATTGGTTCCTTGGTAAACCTGATCCTTGACCAGTTCACAGCAATGAGTTTCTGAAATCTTATCTGGCCTTGTTTATATTGGAACTTGGAAAGATGCTGTAAGTTTACACCAGAAGCCTTTTCCAGCAGCAGTCTGCACCAGACCACCTCCCCTACCCTAATCTGAGGTTGCAGGTGGACAGAAAGTCTCTGGAGAACTGGTAGCAATCAGAGCAGACTGTACTGAGTAGAGGGACCTCAGGCTCAGCTCCATATAAGGCAACTTCATATGTTCAACAACAGCTCAACCTATTGATGGTAGATCAGTTCTGACAATGTGTGGTCACTGTTTCTACTGATACAACCTATACCAGCATTCAACCCTGTCCAGGGAGAATTTTCCACCGAGGACTGAACTTTTCCACCTGCTCAGCCCCACCCCCTGGTTGATCAAGCCATTAATAGGAGCTGCAGCCTGGTGCTGTTTCATTGATAACTAATTAACTTTTCTGACCTAAGCAACTGGATGAATAGAATGAATACTGATTATCTTCTACAAAGGGGACTTCATTATTGCTACAAGACACAGCCTTGAAGAAGGGTGTATATTATCATACTAGGTTTCCTTCCATAATTTTATCAGTTGTGTAACTTATTTATTGGAAATTAAAGGGGCATCTGGAATGCTATGTGTTTGAGAGAGAGGTATATTTAACATGAGGGGGGGGAATCAGAGCTTTTGACAGGTTAAACTTGAAGAGCATAGAACTATTTTTACATTTTAAAATATTACATTTATTTTAGTCAATCCATCTGCTCCAACAAAACTTGCCCTTTTCTTGGTTTATTTCCATTAAGTTCTTTGTGCATTACTTTCTTTAAATTACCAAAAGTCCAACGTGACAAAATTGACATAGGATGTGAAAATCTTCCATTTGATGACTCACAGCCTTATCCTATGCATGGTTTGTTCAGAGGACAGTCCCATAGAGTATGCATAGAATTTTAGTGGTGATGGAAGGTGCCATCAACTCACCACCAACTTGTGGTGACCCCATAGGTTTTCAAGGCAAGAGATGAGGAAAGGTAGTTCACCACTGCCTGTGTCTGTGTAGAAACCCTGGAAACCCTTCGTGGTCTCCCGTCCAAGTTCTAATCAGGGCTGATACTGTTTCCCAAGACCTGACAAGATCACTCTAGCCTCGGCCATCAAACTCAGGATGCATGCAGTTGTAGCCAAAGGCCATCTTACTGTCAAGGCCAGAATGAAGCATGACTTGGTGGGTGCGTTTCCAGCTTTGAGTCCATGAGGTCAACGGCTTCAGCTAGAATGTAGTTCCCAGCATATAGGGCTGAGATACTGATCTGTGGCAGGTGGGAGTAGCTGGTCATCTTTTAGGAGACCAAGACTGGGAAGGGGCCTTTTCCCACCTGCTCCACAGTGTCGTGGGGAGTGATGGTATTCAATAGATATGCCTGGTCTTTTGACTGGTTATGCTACCAATGTGGGAGGTCTCCTCATTATTTGGGTGAATTTAGCTCTTAAAGGAGACCTTTTGCTTCGTGAGAGGGGGTAACAGTGTGATTTCTCTACCAGTTTTTATGAGGATTTTTCCCTTCAACAAACCCTCAGAAATAAACCAGGCTGTTGCTTAGCCAAGGTAGGTTGTTTTATTGAAACAGGAAATGATAATACAGAGATAAATGAACATTGGAAAGCAAACACACAAGCTAACAGAAATATAGGAAGAAGTGGGATATAGGCCCCGGTCACACGGGCTGGATATCGTGGGGGGAGGCGTAGCTAATTGCCCCAGTGCAGTTTGATCCATGATTACGTGATCAGATGTGTCAGTGGCACACCATGGGTCCTTCCCTCGGTGCCGGCAGGTAAACGAGGGACCGGAGGGGAATGCCGCGCGCCGGCGCGATCACACCACGGGAGTCTGGAGGCAGCCCGTGGCAAACGTTTACTAGTACTTTGGAGGTACTACTTTTTTTAAAAAAATTTTTTTATTGTTTTTGTTAATAACATTAACATTACATACATCAAATACTTTTTGCTTATAAATTAATAAGAATAATTGCTTACTTTCTTAACATCTATTCTCGCCATACAGCATTAGTAAGTCACCATGAGTCTGACCATTATAGAATATCTGCTACATCCTATAAATATAACCATTTATGATAGATCTGTTTAGCAGGGAGAATATAATTCGTTACCATGTAGTCTAACACCGGGGCCCAAGTCCTAACAAATCTAGTGTAGGTTGGCGTGTTACTGTTATTCGCTCTCATCAGGGAGTCTGTAATTTTTGCCATTATAAATTGGTCCCAAATTTTCTCTTGCCATGTTGCAATTGTAGGGAGATGAGGAGACTTCCAAGCTGCTGCTATTGTTAACCTGGCTGCAGCTAATAACGTCGAAATAAGTTCCTTACTGCCCCCTGTATCCGAATCTTTCCAGAGATTTGACAACACCACTTCCGGAGTGCATGGTAAGGACTGCCTCGCTATCACATTAATCTGAGAAATCACACTTCTCCAAAAAGCTTGTATTCCTAGACATCCCCACCAGCAATGATAGTATGTCCCTAACTGACCGCACTGCTTCCAGCACACATTACGTATTAATGGATTAATTTTATGTAGCTGTTGTGGAGTAAGGTACCACCAAGAAGTCAGCTTGAAGAATTGAAGATGAATATTATATATGGAAGACTTGTTCGCTGGCGAAGCCCAGATGTTTGCCCAATCTGACTCTTGAAACATGAGATTAAGATCTTCTTCCCATTTGTTTTGAGACGCTAGGTACTACTTTTTTAACACGCATTTTCGGCAGTAAGCCACGAGTGCGCTCCACTTCCCAGATGTTGGAGTGTGATCACGCCCAGATAATTCACTCACCATCCATGCCTCTCCCGCGGCAACTTTGCCGTGTGACCGGGGCCATAGATGGGTTTTCAGGGGAATTATAGTTACCAGTCAAGAAGGTCTGGGGACAATAGTAAGATGATCAGCATCTTGGGTGGGCAGCTTGGATCCAGGAAAAACATACATACACACTGCATAGGGCAGAACATGCCCAGTTATAGGGCAAAATGCTACCTGAGGGCATGGGGGCAGACTTGCCCTCACAACAAAGTAATGATGGGATTAGCTGGAAGTAAAGCTATGTGTTCGGACATAGTTACCAGTCAAGAAGGTCTGGGGACAATAGTAAGATGATCAGCATCTTGGGTGGGCAGCTTGGATCCAGGAAAAACATACATACACACTGCATAGGGCAGAACATGCCCAGTTATAGGGCAAAATGCTACCTGAGGGCATGGGGGCAGACTTGCCCTCACAACAAAGTAATGATGGGATTAGCTGGAAGTAAAGCTATGTGTTCGGAAATGCTGAATGGGGTTCCCAAGTACTGAAAATTATCTGGAGGAAAGTTGTGATGTTATGCATGAATGTAGCTAATGGTTGCTTGATGACCCTCTGTTGTTGGAAGGGGAAGCTTCTGGGGATGGCTGAAAGGTGTTAAGTGGTTTCATAATGATGGTAAGCCAGGAAAGGTCAGGTAAGGTGGGAAAATGCTTAGTTTAAGGTGAAACAATGTCTTTTCCTGGAGACCCATTATTGCCATTGTGCATGGTTTCAAGGTGGGGACAGGGGTTATTAGCAGACAAACGTATGACTTTAGACCTTCCAGGCATGTCTCTGGCCTGTGTTTACTGGCATCCATTTGATATGACACCAGAACCATTTTTCAGACCAGGCAGTGCCCAGAACATGTGATTTTGGGGTGTATTTAAGATGAAGGCCATAACTAGTTTTGGCAGGAATATTGTGACTTGCTACAGTATAGGTAGGTATAATTAGCAAGCCCCCTGAGCCATCTAGGGATGGGGGCTGTTTCCAGGTTAGCCCATTAGTGGCTCAAGTGACCAGATGGACTGGGGAGGCAACCTAGGGCAACTAAGCTCCTACCAGGCATTAGGGATCCCTAGCTCTGCCTCCTATTTCTCACTACTGCTCCTGCAGCCAGTAGGAGAAAATTAAGCCAACCCCCCCCCCCCAAAAAAAACCCACCACTGTCATGACAAGTAACGCCATGACATCCCTTCCAGGGAAAACCTGGTAGGGACATCAGTCCTCTCAAGGAATTGGCAGAAACAATACAGTTTTACAATAGAGTTTCTAGTGATCCCTAGAGAGGCATGATATCATTTCCTTTTTTTCCTCCAGAATTTATGCCACACTTCCACCAATAGTCCCCTCTCCCTCTGGTTGCCAGATTATGCCAGGAAACCCTAGTATCAACCCAGCCTTTAGTTATTGGAGCATCGCATGAGGATGAGGCTTAACATCCCTCAACACTGTTTTATATACAGGTGAGGATAAACAAAGCTAATAGTAATGTTTGTAACTTGGGTGGGCTTGCTCAAAGCACTGGTAGCCACTGTAGGTAGCTACTTAACACCAATTCACTCTCATTCAGGGATGTTTTAACTGATGTGGATCAGCCATTAATAAACTTGTTAAACTTCATACTGGTGTCTCATGCCAAGATGGGTAGCCATGTTAGTCTGTCTGTAGCAGCAGAAAAGAGCAAGAGTCCACTAGAATCTTAAAGACTAACAAAAATTGTGGCAGGGCATGAGCTTTTGTGAGTCACTGAAGAAGTGAGTAGTAACTCATGAAAACTCATAGCCTGCCACAAATTGTGTTAGTCTTCCAGGTCTTACTGGACTCTTCCTCTTTTCTGCTGAGATATCTCAGAAAGCTAATCATCACAGATTTCTCACACCAAGAGGCCTTTTCTCATCACAGACTTCCTGAGTCTTTTCCAGCTTGGCCCTTCCTATGTTGGAGGGGGAGCATTTGTGTATATTCTTCCCCTACTCAGCCTGTTTGTCTGTTTGCATTCCAGAGAGCACAAGTAAAATGGTTGCCTTGCTATCATGGAGGAGGTAATGGGCCCTCTGCTTTGCATCTTTCTTGCAGAGTACAAGCAAAATATTTCACTTTGACAGATAGGCACTACAGCACCATAGAAGAAAATAAAATAGCAAGCAAGCAAATATATTTACATTATACAATCAGGGAATCCTTTTCTAAGTCAGTAGCAACAATGCAATGTGTGGCAGGAAACAGAAATGCTGTGTGCTGAATGGTTATCAGGGTGGTCTTTCAGAGAAAGTATCTGCTAACTTTTCTGGTTGGAAAAGATCCCTATCAGTAACACTGTACCTCCTTCTGCCCCACTCTGTAAAATCATTTCCAAATATATCCAGACAGGGCACTTAAAAAAAAAGAGAGAGAGATGTCAGAACTCTCAAAATGGAAATGAAGTTTTCAATCCATATACTGAAAACTCATGAACTTTTAAACATTTTTAAAAGAATTTTGTCGACGAGGTTCCAGAACTCTGTTCTGGCTCATTCCCCCAGAAAAAAAAGCCCTGCATCCAAAGATGTGTGTGTGTGTGTGTGTGTGTGTGTGTTAGTTTTTGGATTCAATCCTATGCATACTTACCGGAAAGTAAACTTACTTCTAAGTAAATCTCCATAGGATCATGCTGCATTAAAGAACACAGTATTAAAGAACAGAGAGTATTAAAGTAATTGAGTATTGAAGTAATAAAATATTAAAGCATAGAGGTGATTTGGGCTTCTGGTGGAGATGTAATGGTGGGCTGACATCTTCACAGGGAGTGAAGAGACACAACACAACTAATTACTATGAGAACTCTCCAGTTGGCAGAATCTCACTAGATCAAAGGGAGATCAAAGAGATAAACCACACATTTCTCTTTAGATTGCCCTTTGGGTGTTGTCTACTGAGCAGAGGCTTTATGGATACCTCCCAAGTTAGAGTGATCTGAGGTCTTGGAATTTATAACCTTGCTCCTTGCTGCATTTGGAATCCTGATAAAGACTAAAGCCTGACCTCCTCCACTTCTTAAGATATATGGACACATTTATCTACAGCCAAAGAGAGATTTTCTTGAAGACAAAAGAGACAACCCCTGCAAAGGTATCCTCTCTCATGGGATTATAAAAACCTTTAAATAATTTTTGAAATAATAACTTTGGCAAAAAGTATAATTAAGAAATTAGGAAAGCCAAATGGATGAGGGATTAATTTTCCCATTCCTTATTTTTAATCTTTAATTCTATTTTTGATGGAAGTGCACATGCATGAAAGCTTTTTGGCTGCAAAGATACATCTGCTGTGAGACTTGTCTTATATTTACTTTAGAGGATTAGTTGTTATTGGATAATTATACTTAATAGAAGATAAGACTTTGAGACATTCTGGGACTATTTGACCTTGGTTGCCATGGTGATAGGATACACACTCCTGAAGGTTAAAAGTAAAAGTACCTGATTTGAAAGCATTCTGGACTACTTACTTTGATTGTTGTTGTTGTTGCCATGGTGAAAAGACACAAAATGCTGATAGTTAAAAGGGAAAGTATATGATTTGAAAATGGTCTCCATTTGATATGACACCAGAACCATTTTGCAGACCAGGCAGTGCCCAGAACATGTGATTTTGGGGTGTATTTAAGATGAAGGCCATAACTAGTTTTGGCAGGAATATTGTGACTTGCTACAGTATAGGTAGGTATAATTAGCAAGCCCCCTGAGCCATCTAGGGATGGGGGCTGTTTCCAGGTTAGCCCATTAGTGGCTAATTTCGAGAAATCTAAACAAGAAATGAAAGATGGTGAAAAACTTGAAGGAACAATAAGGCACATCACTGTGGAAGTTAAGCAAATCAAAGATTATGTGGTTGTTGTAGAAAATAAAACAGAAGAGACTGATAAAGAATTCAAGAGACATTTGGATTTTTAGCCCTTATAGACATGAGAGAAAAAAGGAATATTGTCTGAGGCTGAGAGGTATCCAAGAAGAAACTGATGAAGGTATCAAAGAGGATTACAATACTTTTGGCATTTTTTTTTTATAACGGGAAGAGATAGATATGGAATTTGTGGAAGATTCTAAAGACTAAGATACAGCTGAAACCAGAGTTTTTTACATTATGGAGTTTTGTTCCTATATATAATTACAGCAGCAAAAATTATATATAAATAGAAGAATCCGTGTTTCTATATATATAAGGAAGAATTTTTTTTTTAACCAAAATTATATCTGTTGCAGGGAAAATCGGAAACCTTTTATATTCCCCTACCTTTTCCTCTCTCCCCCTGTTTTTGTTCTTTATGCTGTATTTTGTAGATGTTTGTATATGGCCTGTATATGATTATCGCTGGAAATAGGCTGCAGGCTCACTGGGTGACTTTAAGCCAGTCACATATGCTCATCCTAACCTTCCTCATGGGGCTTTTGTGGGGATAAAATGGAGAAGAGAAACCAATAAAAGAAGGAGAAGGAGGAGATTTCATTTATACCCCATCCTTTACCTGGAGTCTCAGAGCGGCTTACAAACTCCATCCCTTCCTCTCATCACAACACTCCGCTATGAGGTAGGTGGAGCCGAGAGAGTTCTGAGAGAACTGCTCTTGAGAGAACAGCTCTGAGAGAAACTGTAGCTATGGTTACAGACACTTAATATTCCTCTTTCAATCCACTTTCAATGCACTTTCCAACTGGATTTTACCAGTTCACACAGGCCCATTCTGCATCTGACATTAGCTCCATTGTTTTACCAAACTCACACTGGAACAGAAAAAGATGTGGCTTAAAACCACATTCAAATACCCCGTATTTGAATTCAAATACACCATACTGACTGCAGAGTCACCCCTAAATGGCCATAAAATGGCCATAAATTTATTCAGACAGTATCATACAAGTGAAGGATCAAAGGAAGTGGAACCGGCATTCAGTGTGGAGGCTACCATAAAACCTGACAATCAAAGAAAGTGAAAGTGGCATGCAATGTAGAAGGGAATTTCTGTTCCAACGTGGGTTTGGTAAAATAGTGGAGTGAATGCTAGATGCATAATAGGCCTAAGTAAAATCCAGGTGGAAAGTGGATTGAAAGTGGATTATTAAGTGTGTGTGATCACAGCCTGTGACTGACCCAAGGTCACCTAGCAGCTTCATGTGGAGGAGTGCAGAATCAGATCTGGTTCTCCAAATTAGAGTCCACCATTCTTAACCACCAAACTGCTTTGAGTCCCCATTGTGGAGAAAGCCAGGGTATAAATGAAGTAAATACAATAAAATATTTACTCATTATGCAGTTTTGTATTTTGTGCCAGTTGTATTCTGATTGTCAGGTTTTCGGGCCTGAAAAATAATGTAAGGCAAATTTATAATAAATTCAGCTAAAATATGTCTCTTCATTTTTATTCTCTTTGGTGTCAATGAGTGCTCTTTGGTATTCTTTACTGTTCACAGAACTCCGCTCCCTCATTTTTTTTAACACACACACACACAAATAAATGTTAACATGTCACTCTGAAGAGCTCATATACTTGGCTGGCAGTTCAAGCAGCTGAAATTACACTATTGTTGTGTACATGTAGTTCGTCTGAGAAGCCTGCTGAATAGAATCAACTCTCTTTGTTAATCACTTGATCTTGTGTTCTTCAAATAGACAGATGGGGAGTCAATCATATTAATGAGTCAGAGAATACATGAGGAGACTGAGAAAAGGAGTTCAAACTTTACTGGATTTTTTTTTAAAGATCATTCATTTTACTGTTAAAGCAGAGAGATCATAGTTCAGTGGCATATGCTGTGGACACAGACTGTCCCAAGTTCAATCCTCTACATCACCTATGTAAAAGATTCTCAGTCATTTGGTGAGGGGTAAGACTTTCCTCCATCTTAGGTACTGGAAAGCAATCACCAATCATAGCAGATATTACTGAGGTAGATGGAGCAATGAACTTGGACTGATATAAGCCAGAAGGCCATTGTTCGGAAAGAAATTTCATGCCAGGATCCCTTTGCAGATTATGATATCTGAGCAATTTATACCACAGAGTTAATAAAACGAGAGACATTTTGCAGTCTGTGGGGTGTGTATGTGTGTGTGTGTGTGTGTTCAGATCCTTAATTACTGACTTTTGAAGTAGCATTTGAAGAAAAAACGGAGGGATTTTGAGAGAAGTCGAAGAGGTTACAATAAGACAAGCCGAGCTTCTTAGGGAATTTCTGAACATGCTTGGAGTGCTGCCACATTTCTGGCATGCCCACAACATGCATTCTGTTATTCTTTTTGAATATGAGGATCTTTCAGTACTAGTTGGGAAAGGTGAATCCTATGGGCAGGACAGCCAATGACAAAACCACAAAGATACAATTTTGCAGCAGGTCCAGGGGTCATTTCCTGCGGGAGCACACAGGAGCGGAGCTCTGGCAGTAAAGAGTTCAGGGGGTGGGCACATGCAACAAGCCCCACCCCCTGCTCCCAGCAGCCCTCAGTCAGAGCAAGAAGCAGCCAGGTGAGTTGCAGAGCCGCCCCCCGGTCCAAAACAATCCAGTGGCACCTTAAGACCAAGCTTTATTCATGTACAAGCTCTCCCTCCTCTGCGAGGACAGATCTACACGTTCTCCCCCCCCCATAACTAGCCATCCAGAACAGTCCAGTGGTGCCTTCTGACACACTTCCAGTGATGTCAGGGGGTGCGACATATGCAAATGAGTTATGCTAATTAGTTATGCTAATGAGCTCCTGCACCTCTTTTTCTATGAAATGACCCCTGAGCATGTCAACTTGTAAGCAAGAAAACATAGACCAAATTTTAGGTTACTTGCCACAGAATGACAAGATCTAAGACAATGGTGGCAAGAAACAAGGTGGGATTCCCAACCAATCAGTTTAAACTGCTAGTCTGCCAATGATGAACTGACATATGGAGAGGAAAATAAGAAAACATAATCCATTAGTGGGTACTGTCTACTGTAGCAGGGCCCTCTGAGTTGTCTCAGGCAAAAGTCTTCCACATTATCTACTATTTGATCCTTTTACGGAAGATGTCAGGTATCAAACTTGGGAACTTCTGCATACAAAGCAAATTGGCACAAACTGGACTCCAAAGAGTATGGAGATAAAAGGTGGTTGTACAAAAACACCCACTGAGAAGATCGTTATTGTTGATGATAGTGATTAAATAAAAAAGGAGGATATTATCCAATGTGGGATTTTCACCCCTCAGAAATACTTTAAAGCAGATGTTTCTAATATGTTGGCTTAAGTGGTATGCTTTCCCACAGAGTTTATTGGATATTCCATCATGGCTGTTGGCACCAAAATGAAAACAACACCATAAAAGCATTATGATTTCCCTCAGTAAATATTGGCAGGTTTTCTGCTTTCTCTCCTTTGTCTGTTCAACAGGGTTTTTTGTGATTTTTACAAGCTTGTGCAAACTAGCCTAAGGGACATACTTCAGCCATCTCTGGAACAGTATCGAACTCCTTCCTAAGCTTCAGAGATGGGATGTCAGGTAATTTCCCTTGTGTCTTAGCCTCAAAATGATCGTGTCCAATGTGACTTACTGATCCTTATACCACTATCTTTATATGGTGTCTGTTATATTTGATCCTGTTTCCCATCATGTCTCTGCCATGTGCCTATTACATTTGAAGCCAGAGGAAAATGTTACTGAATCGTTTGGTAGGCAGCAGCCAGCACTCCTACTACAGTTAAGATGAGCTGTCACATAGTGTGAGCCTATGAAAGCTTTCGTTTTTAACAGTGTTCAATAATGGGGAGCATGGGCACGACATGTGGGCAGACAGTGATAGACTGTGGCATTCCCAGCATGAGAGCCCATCCTGACATCTATGAAACTGAATCTCTGCCTTCCTCTTCAGTTCCAGGCTGTAGCCATTTCCCTGGTTCAAAAAACCTAGAATCAAGTAAAACATCCGGTCACCACGGTGTGAAATAGTATTTTGTTAACATCACAATAGTGTTCCATATTCCACTTCTCAGTCCAAAACAGAATCCCTCTAAGAGAAGAATGAAAGATTTGGAACGTGACTAAAATATAAAGAAGTTACCAAAAGGGATGCCAAGATGGGGTTAAAGCATGTTTTACTTTTTTTTTTTTCTCAATAGCAAAAATCCTTCATGCAAAATGTTTCATGCTGCCCCTAGTTTTGCAGAATTGGGATTGAGCTGATTTGCACCCTGCCATTTTGTTTCTACAAACATCTCAAGGACTGGGGAAATGAGGAGAAATAAGAGACATTTTTGTTAATTGTACCCACTAAGATTTTCCCTGCATCTTCCAGGTGGTCGTCTTTTATGTAAAGAAATACCTAGAGATTGTCTCTGCTAATAGTAGGAGTTGGTTTCCAATAATCACATTGCCTGACAGGATATCTGTGTTGTAGACCATTACTTCACAGGCAGAATTCAGCAAGTGAATCTTTCCTCATCACTGTGTTTATGTGGAAGGAAAAGTTTCCCCTACTGACTGGATTCTGCCTCCTCTATAACTGTCAAAGGCATAGAAGTCCCGACAGAGTAAGACTGGCAACCCTTCTGAACCACACAACAAGGAAAATCTGCAGTGAAATTTGGATAAAAACATAAAGAAAGGATGAGAATGATGTATGAGTTGTCCACTTTGATTGATTTAAAATGTTCTCATATAATACCAAAGTTTTGGCCTTGGCAGAAGGACTAAAGCAGTGATACTCCCTCAGTGGCTCAGGAGCTATATGTGGCTCTTTAATTTGCCAGTTGTGATTTTTCTGATGACCATTCCCCTATGCGGCACCTGCCCCATGTATCAAGAAAGTGGGCAATGCCCTTGCCTAGAGCACCTTGTGGTTGGCAGGTGGTTCCCACATTGAAACAGCTGCTCTTAGAGGAATGGGTAAACTGTGAACCTCCTTGAAAGGCTGCCCTCACCTCAAGGACAGAATTAAATGTGTCTCTTTTGGTCGATGGCGACTGTGAAGGCAGCTTTCCATCCCATGAACTGTAGAGTAAATACAGGGGGAAAAAATCTATGTACAGAGAATTGTACCTGTAGAAAAGGGAAAGCATACAAATGTCCTATCTATGTATAGTTGCTTTTCTCTCTTCTATTATTTTGCATTCCTTGGCTCCATCATCAACCAAAAGGGAGATGGCAACCGAGGAATCAGAAGGAGATTGGGACTGGGAAGGGCAGCCATGAAGGAGCTAGAAAAGATCCTTAATTGTAAGGATGTGTCACTGGAAGCCAAGATGAAGATCATTCATACAATAGTATTCCCCATTACGATATAAGGGTGTGAAAGTTGGACAATGATTCATTTGAAATGTGGTGCTGGAGGAGAGTTTTATGGATACTATGGACTGCCCAAACTAACGAACAAACAAAAAACAATAAGTGGGTTGTAGATAAAATCAAGCCTGAAGTCTCCCTAGAAGTTAAAATGACTAGAATGAGGCTATTGTACTTGGGTCACATTATGGTTGTGTTCACACGGTTCCCTGCCCCCCGGAGGGACTTGGCAAACATTGTCATACCCCAGTCATCTAAGCCCCTCCCCCCAGCTGGGCCCCCCCAAGCTGGAAGTTTCTTTGATACCTGAGAAAGTCCCGTCCTGTTGGTCTGAGCTGGTTCCAAAATGGATTTCTTGCTGTCTGGTTGCACTCTTGCTTACCCAAGCCATCAGGCAGGTCTGACTGGTCTCTTGTTTTCCGGCCACCATTTTTAAAAAATTAGTTAGCAACAATAGCATATTTGCACCTCTCCCCCACCCCCAGGGGCTGCTCAAAACTTTCTTTTTATAATCTCTCAAAGAAAGACACCTCTGTTTGTCAGCTTTTTCCTTTTGGGGAAGGGGTAAACTGAAAAGATTACAGGGAGGATGGCAGTGAACTCCATATCCCAGCATTCTCTGCAAGTGCTTGTGCACATGCTCAGAGGGAAAACTTTTAAAAGTAATAATTGACAGCCCAATGAACTACATATCCCAGCAG
>NW_015162518.1:49382-68586 GCF_001447785.1 Gekko japonicus | reverse complement strand
GTGTGGGCATGCTCCTGGGACAAACTTCTAAAAAAAATGGCCGATGGGCTGACTCTGATCACTCCATAGCCAGTAAAATCACTTTGAAGAGTACTAAAAGGGGTGAGTCTGATTGGGATTCTTTGTAACAAAATAATCTGGCTCTATTAGAGGCAGGGAAACAGCAGATTGAACTGACCATCTGATCGCGACCTATGAGAAGACAAGAGTCATTGGATTTGTGGCCAATTATTTCATGGCCATTATTTCATGGCCATTATTTCATGGCAGAGTGAATTACTGCATTATTACCACACATGGTAATAATGTGTTCTCTGGACATGTGTATGTGATCATGGCCCTATTTTTCTCAAATGAGCCCCACACTCATAAAAGTGGCCTGAGTTCACAAGTGTGAAGAAATGGCTGTCTTCTACAACCTCTCGCATTCCACCCCATCGAGCTACTATTTTGAATTTTAAAACTGGGACAGGCTAAAATTTCCAGGATGACAGCACTCCCAAGGGACAAATAAACTTAAAAACCAAACTTTCAAAGCAATGCCTCACAATCTAGCCAAAAGAAGAAGAAGAAGAGATATTTTATCTGGTTAAGGAAGCACAATCTCAAGGCTTGAAGTGAGTAAATACAGTGAGACCAAATGAAATTAACATGAGAAACAAGATTTATTAAAGGAAAGGCATGCAATGCATCAAGGAGGGAATTAATTGGCAGATTTAAATGACAACAGGATTTCATGCCTCTAGAGCCTGAGTGGGTTAAAAAAATGGGTGGTGATTTCTACTGGTTCTCTCCTTATGCTGTAGGCCACTGAGCCTCTCCCAATTTTGTTCATGTATTCAACTGGTCCTCCCGCTTACCTGCCCAGCATAGGTAATTCTCCATCTCCAGACCCAATTTCCCATCCCTGAGAAACTGAGGAGCACTTAAAAAACAAAAGTCAACATAGTGATGTGCTAAGAATTTCCCCCAGTTTCTATGGTAAAGACCATAGAGACTAGTGGTAACCTAGAGCATCACTCACAAGTGAATCACATCATCTCCAAATTCTGCCCTCCCCAGGCACTGCTGCCCAAATTTCCCAGTATTTGCCAAAGAAATGTTGGTGTAAGGGATGAGGGCTGAATGAGCCTATAATTTACTAAACCCTGATGATTGGAAGGGGGTCATAAGTTTGACAGGATCCATCCTTGGAGAAGGAAGGTAGCCTGATGGAGGTAATTGCCGGCAGCTGCAAGGCTCGGTTATCTCAAGGGAGTGGCAGTAGCCCATCTCGTTAGATGCTGATTAACTTTTCAGGAAGCACCAAAGTATCCTTGGGCGTTGTGTTGATAAGCTGCCTCCGGAGATGGAACTAGATTCTGTTCTATGATGACTTTACTACGGAACTGTCTATGAGGACTTATCGTGTAAGGAGCTGCAGCTCCCTTTTAAAGAATTGCTAACTTACCCTTGCATTTAAATATTGTACTACCGATTGTTCTGACCCGGGACAATTTCTGCTGTGCATGCGTCCTGTGAGCTTGAAAGGGTTTCTACTCTATTAAAGAAATGGTTTTTAAGAGTATTTTGGCTGCTGTTGAGAGTTTTGTCTGCCTACGAGTTGTTGATTTTCCCGCTGAGACGAACCCCAAGGTCAGTAGGACCTGACAGTTGGGAACACTAGGTTCAGCATATCCTCAGGAGCAGCATAAAGGCCGAAGTGGAGATCTGCATTGGGACGAACAATAAGAGGAAATCACCACCAGCAACTTTAGTTCTTCAGACTGTGCTGTTGGATCCATGGCATTGTGGAACTAGGTGCATGAATAGTCTGGTTCAATATAAGTCAGGTTCATGTGTGTGTTCACTAGGGTTGCCAAGACCAAATTTACTTACCGCGGGGGAGTCCCGTGCTGTCCTGGGAGTTTGTTCGGGCACACGAAGCGCGCACACTGCCGCAATGATACCACTCGGAAGTGACATCATCGCATCAGCATGTTGAGGGCGGGGCCACTAGGATTCAAGGGAAAATCATAGAGTTTTCCCTCAAATCATAGAGCATCCTGCCCCAACGTGGCCAGTGTGATGATGTCACCTCTGGGTGACGTGTGCCAGAAGGGGGTGGAGTTCCTCCCCGGGGCCCGATTTGCTGGTGTCGGGTAACGGGCCTCTTGGGCGGGGGTTTACCTGTGTTATCCAGGCAAGAACCTTGGTGAAATTAAGTGAAGAGTTAAGTGGACAGAGCTTTCTGTGGGTTGTACCCTCATGTTCAAGATCAGAGTATAAAACATTTAAGAAAATAGCACTGGTTTATTATTTGGCTGCCAAGCAGAATGAAATGAAACATCCAAGAAATGTCTCTGCTTCCATCAGTGTTTGTTTGCAGAAAGAAAAACGCTATGCTGTAATGTTTGATCTTCTCTTTCCAAAATATGTTTATGAGACGGCATGGTGGGGTTCTTTCATCTACCTTGTTTCCTGCAAGGCAGTGACTGATAAAACAGCAATTTCCTAAATTCACTTTTTTTTCCAGTATGCAATGTCTTTTGTAAAAGGCACTATCAAGTTACACTTATGGGTGCTTTTGAAAAATGATTAAAGTATATGGATCAGTAAATCCCACTTCAGCATACAGGGAAGTATATCTAGATCATAAGATCTAGAAAGGGTATACAAAGGGGTGTTTTTTGGCTAACAACTTTAGCCTTTTTGAGATTTTTTAAAGAGTCTTAATATTTGTCATTGTCTGTGTCTGCCAGATCAGTGCTAATGGCTGTCTGAATCCACAGCTGTTAACATGCATGTGTCCATACAACACTATAGAAATTGTAGTTTTCCACCTCCCTGGCATCATTTAATTTCCTCACTGAACTTTTCACGCCCCTGGGAGAAAATCTCTTTTACCTACTGTGAATGTGCAAAACCAGGCCAAGGCAGAAAGAAATCAAACTCCGCCACCACAGCTATAGCACAGCAACAAAACTGTTGGCCACACTGGTCAAGATGGACAGCTTCAAGATGAGAAGCTCCAAGGCACAGTTCATAAATTCTTGTAGCTACTGAAGAGGTATGTTTGCCTCCTAGACAGGTTTGTCATGAAGTTCTCAGCATTCCTAAATCTGATTGGCTAATTACATAAACTTAGGACTGTGAGGTGAACAGCTGAATGGCAATCCCTAGGGCTGTCAACTTCCAGGTGGGACCTAGAGATCGCCCAGGATTTCAATGATATCATGACTACAGTAATCTATTACTCTGAAGGAAATGGCTGTTTTGCAGGGTAGACTCTATGGCATTATATACCTCTGGATCCCTCCTTTCTCCAAACCCTTCCCTCCCCAGGCTCCATTTCCAAAGCTCCAGACTTTTCATTACCTGCAAAAGCTGCAATGACCCTAGCAAGGGGCTTTCTAGGCAAGTGAGAAGGAAAGGTGATTTGCCAGAGTCTTCCTTGGTGGTCTCTCATCCAAGTATTCACCCTGCCTAGCTTCCAAGATCTGATGGACTCTGGCTATACTATGCCTTCCCTCCCAACAAGCCCTGTTACGTTTGTAAATATTTACCCATGTTAAATTATAGACCTTGTATAGAAATATTTAGAAATATTGATTCCTATAGCCTTCATGTATCCCTTGTGATGTTATAGAGTTTCATGCTCCCCTTGGGTGATTCCTAGAAGTTTCAAGTTTCCCTTTGGAATGTATATGGCTTGACCAGTTGGCCAGATGGCCCCCATAAACCACATACCTTTGAGGGAGCATGGCAGAGATGCACGTAGGCTCCTGGAGGGGAGGGGGACATGGATCAGTTTACTGCAGAGACTGGTCCATGAAACCCCACCTTTCCCCACCCTGTTGCCATGACAAACACCAAATTTGGAAAGTGCCTATCTCATTGTATTGGCTGATGGCCAAAGCTAATTCTAATGAGATTGGGGGTTAAATTGACTAGCACAGAGAGACGAGCTCAGATTTTCTGCTTGCTGTTCTGTTCCTGTTATCTGCTGTCTGTGGACTTATTCTTGAAATGCTTTGTCTGTGCCATGAGGCTGGAGGCAGACAAAGGACTCCATGTAAAGCACATGGTGAGGTGCTGGCATAATGGAGCTCTTGTTTCTAAAGATACTTGGACTATTCTAATGGACTGTTTACTTGGACATTCTGGACTATGGATCATTCGGGTAACTATGAATATACTTAATGTGTAGTAAGGGCCACAGAGGGCCATAGGCGTTTTCTTGTTTTCAGTACTTTCTGTAGTCTGTGTTAAGTTCTGTGATAAATAAAACTATTTCTTGTTTAAATACTGTCTGTTTGATGGGTAACTGATCTCCAAGCCTTAAATCCTCGTGTCTAGCTGGCTGTGCTACCATTAAATCTTAAGAGTGCATCTCTAAGGAGGTGTTGGAGCTGGGCATGGTGGTTATTGTTTGTTAATATAGGAGTCCTTCCCTCATTCCTCCTTTGAATGTTATGTAGGATCATGTTTCCCCTTGGAATGCCTTTTGCTCTCACTCCCTGGTGTTCTAGCTTCCTATGCCTGTCCATTTGCTCAATTGCCCTGTCATATAAACACACATGTTTCACACTTCTGGCAGACCTACTGGAGCCTAGTTAGGCCTAGCTGCCAGGAGTCACGTACCACATGGAGGGGTGGTTAGAGGGAGTGGTTAGGGTTTGGAGTCACATTCTGCAGGTGGGGCTTCGATACTACTGACCACTCAAGACACTTGGACACTTTCAGATCTTGTTCAATTGGCTCCTGGCCAGGGTCATTTGAATCCTGAAATTGCCCTTTATTAGTCTGAAAACAAAGACATGAGCTCAGATTTTCTGCTTGCTGTTCTGTTCCTGTTATCTGCTGTCTGTGGACTTATTCTTGAAATGCTTTGTTTCTGCCATGTGGCTGGCAGACAAAGGATCCTGGGTTGCAGCTCAACACATGGCTGCATACTGGCACAAAGATGAAACTTAACTGGACTTTATGCTGATGCTTCTGGACTATGGATCATTCTGGTAACTATGAATATACTTAATGTGTAGTAAGGGCCACAGAGGGCCATAGGTGTTTTCTTGTTTTCAGTACTTTCTGTAGCCTGTGTTAAGTTCTGTGATAAATAAAACTATTTCTTGTTTAAATACTGTCTGTTTGATGGGTAACTGATCTCCAAGCCTTAAATCCTCGTGTCTAGCTGGCTATGCTACCATTAAATCTTAAGAGTGCATCTCTAAGGAGGTGTTGGAGCTGGGCATGGTGGTTATTGTTTGTTAATATACGAGTCCTTCCCTTATTCCTAGTGAGGCGTGGGGGCCGGATCCTATACAGACCTGCACAACTGGGGACACAAACTCAGCTTGGAACTCCAGAGCTCCTATTTTTGCTTCTCCCTTGTACAAATCATACCATGAGTCCTCCATGTATGTGAGTGTGGAATTGTTAATACTGTAACATCTATACAGTGCAACAAATGCCATAAAAAGGAAGTAACCAGGAACGCAAACAGTGAATGTGTGTGAAACAAAACAACAGACATAACAATAACATATGGAAACCAAAACACAAATGAAAAAAGACATATTTGTACGTCCTTAAATTAAATTGAATGCACTAACCAAGTGTGAAATTTACTTCTTATTTTTTTCAATCCCAACAAATCATGGAAGGTTTAGGGCAGTGCTGGTGGGTCTTCATGACTGGTGGGCCGTGATTGCCCTGGTGACTTGGGGGAGGTGGAGTCTTGTTCACCCCTATTCCACAGTTAGGATTTTAAAGGTCACTGTGGCAATCTCTTTGCCAGATGGTTGGCCTGCAAGGATAGCATTTCAGTATCTTCTTCTCCTTTTGGTTTCTGTCTTTAATTCTGAGGGCTTTGTTAAATCTGAGTACAGCATGTATAATTTCCTCATTAAGTCAATAGACAAGGTCATTATATGTTAAAAGGAGGAAATAACGAGTTCACATATGTTATCTTTCCAAAAAATGAGCTACGCATCAGCACTGACCTTTCAATATCATTCAGAATTAAATTCCATCAACGATGGGCTCCAACATCCCTTTTCTGATGTTATGTAGCACAAGGCTAGCTTTTAGCAGGGGAAATTCTATACTACAGCCATTCCCTTTGTAGCTCTTTTGATATAATTTTGTGCTTTCGTTTTGCACTATGATTTTCTTCTCTTTTTTATCTACAAGTGTTAAATATAGATTTTTAAAAAATGGGAGAACAAATTTATTTTCTCATAATGAATTGACCACAGGTCTCTGTGGCAATAAACATGGCTATTTATTTGATAGAAATGATGCATGTTTCATCTGTCCATGCACCCCCTGAAAAGCTCTTACAATGGCCAGCAAAACAAATCAGCTCTAAAAGATTTTCCCTGCTTTTTATTCACATGCAAAACATGAAACCCAGCTTGAAAAACTACCCCCCCCCCAGTCTAAAGGTTTCCAAACCTGGGAAAGCATTTTTTTTTAATCCTGTTATTTTTAAAATCTATGATTTCTAGGGAAGTGGGGGGGCAGGGCTATTTTTGGGCAGGAACGCACAGGAACGGAGTTCCGTCTGGCTTCTGAGTTGGCCACACCCAACAGGAACTCATTAGCATAATAGGCCACACCCAACAGCAGGAACTCATTAGGATTGACTACATTAGGGAGTTCCTGCTACAAAAAAAGCCCTGGGTTTTGACCACAAACAAGGTAAACAGAATAAGAAGCAAAAGGTGGGTGTGGCTGGATGACCACACTTCTGGTAACATGGGGGTGTGGCCTAATGTGCTAATAGGCTGTGCTGTCAAGGGTGTGGCCTAATATGCTAATGAGTTCCTGCTGGGCTTTTTCTACAAAAAAAGCCCTGGGGGGGGGGTAAATGGATGTGCCAAATTCTTCTGGGGGGTGAACACCATTTGCAACTGAAAATTCTTTCAGCTAACCTCGAAATGATACCAAAGTGAGAGCCTCACAATTCACTGCAAAATTTGCTTTAAATCAGAACTGGTGGCAACATTTCAATCACATCTCCATTGATAAGGAACTGTGGGCAAGCAGGTCACGTGTTCATTGTCATTTCTTTTCCCCTGTTATGTATATGCAAAGCTTTAGGGGAGTGAGTATGAAAGACTGACCTTTCAAGCTGCCGACTCTGAGTTGGGATATTCCTGGAGATTTGAGGGTAAAACCTGAGGATGGCAGGGATGAGAGAGACCTCAACAAGGTATAACACCACAGAGTCTACCCTCCAAACCAGCCAAGAGATCTCCAGAGGAAATCTCCATGCCCCACTGGAGGTTGGCAACTCTAGGCCTTTGCAGTTCTGGAGGGAAATGACAACCAATCCTGAACCAGGGGTAGGGATCTGAGCAAGACTGCAGGCTGGGAAATTCCTGGGGATTTGGGGGCAGAGCCTGGGGAGGATAGAGTTTGAGAGGGGACATAGTCTGGAGATCAGTTGCAATTCTGGGAGGACTCCAGTCCCTACCTGAATACTACTAACCCTATCTCTGGCCCCCACAGGGAAAGTTTATCAATTGTGTTGAATTTGTCATCACTTTTCTTAGAACATTTCTGAATTCACTTTGCAATTTTCTTTAGCCAACATTCAGTGGTAATAATGTAGACCTTTTTTTTCTGTTCCAGGACATTTAAACATTTCACTTTCACTCTTTGCAGACAACAATTATAAACCATGATATGGAGCTCCATACATGCTTCAGTGTACAAGCACCTGCATGTATATGTTCCAGCTTCATCACAGTCCTATACTCCTTCCTTCAGTTGTGCAAGGTTGCTTCTTCTTTGTGGGCAATACACTGACTAGCAAACAAACTGCCACATTCAAGGGCAAGTCTGGTGTTTATCATATGCAAGCCTCCGGAATGCACAAACACAATGATAAGCAATCAAATCAAATGTTGCATTCAGGGCAGAGACTGGCACTTTTCCCGGGATGCACAGATGTAATTAGAAACAGTCAAGGCAATAGAGAGCAGCAAAGTCAACAAACTAGTACAGTCAGGAAGCTGAAGGCTCTGTCCGAAAGGGTCAGGGAGGTCTGGGGAGCCAGGACAGGAGACAGGGGCTGGGTTTATAGCTGAAAAACTAGCACAGGTTAGCAGGGCAGAATGCAAGGCAGCAAGCAAGGTAATACTCTGTTCGCTGAGTAAATCAGTTCACAGAGGTGGTGGTGAGCAAGATTGCTTCCACAACAAGCCCTGCTCAGTATGTTCCTTTTATCTGCCTAATTAGTTGACTCATCCCTGAAGCACTGGGATATTGCTTCTTACCGGCTTGTCATTCCTGCTCCCGTCATTACTTGCTTCAGAAGTTAGTGCTGATCACCATTGTACAATTAACCGGGCACTTTTTTGTCTCTCCTGAGTTGTCAAATGCTCCTGACTTCTCCTGCGCTCAGCTGGTACAAGATGGGTAGCTGCGTTAGTCTGTCTATAGCGGCAGAAAAGAGTAAGAGTCCAGTAGCACCTTAAAGACTAACAAAATATGTGGCAGGGTATGAACTTTCATGAAATGCTCACTTCTTCAGGTACAGCTAGAATGGGATTCCATTCCATCTATCCTATTTATTGAAACAACGAGCGGCTGCCGTGCAGCAAGAGGCACAGTGACATCATCCTCAAAGCACGGCGGAGCCTGAGGGATGTAAGCCGGGCCGAAGGAGGGCATCAACTCTGTGCCGGATCGAGTGCCAGGAGAAACAACAGCCGGTGAACCTCCGGGAACGAAGCCAGAAGCCGAAGAACATCAGCCTCCACTAGGGTGCTGGTAGGCTGTCCCAACCCCCTTCCAGAATGTGGCCATAGTTAAGGATAAAATTGTGATTAGCACTCCTCAATGTGAACTGCCCAGAGATCCCTACGGGGGTTAGGGCGGTATACCAAGTCAAATAATAAATAAATAAAATAAATTTAAAAAGTGATTTCAGATGCCGAATGACATTAGCAGGCAAATGACAATAGCAGCTGTTTCAGGAGATGCTGGTGATGACTCTGATCTGAGCTCCATTTCTTCATCCTTGGAGGCAGAGGCAGCTGGCTGGCTCACGACACAAACAGCTGCACAGTGCAATCCTAACCAAGTCTACTCAGAATCCCACTGAAGTTTATTCAATGGGGCTTACTCCCAGAAAAAAAAATGTTGTTAGGATTGCCCCGGTAGTCAGAGATCTTTCTTAACCCTACTACCCCAATATTGTTTAGCTGGAAATGCCAGGAATTAATCTTACGGCATCTATCATAAAAGCATGCACTCTTCCATTAAATTATGCACTTCACTTTGTGCAGGGATGACACAAATATTTTGGGAAACAAAATACATAAAACTCTACCCAGTAAGTCATTTATACATCTGATTCATCGTGCTGCTTTTGAGAATATGTTCAGAATGACACATTTCACTCCTCTATTATTGCTATTTAGAGATGAGCAACAGTTTCCTGTTTTTATTTCTTTTTATAAGCATGCATCATTTTGTTTTGGTCCTCTGCTTTCTGCTGTTGGATTTGTAGATTCATTTGTGCGAGTACACAAGTCATACAGTTATTATACTTTACATATCCAGTATAACTGGGTGGTGGTGGGGGAGCTGCATCTAACCAACTTTTTTCAGTCGATGAAAGGAAAGCAAGGGTCACTTCTGACCACCAAAAAAGTCTGTGCTGGGGATCATAGAATAACATGGACAAAACCCACATTATTTCTTCAAATTTATTTCTTCAAATTTCTTCAAATGGGACAAGGTCTTCAGTAATGAGGAGAATTAGGTAAGTAAAAAAGTTGCCTGGATCCAACCCATAATGTCTAATGCTAATGCACTGGTACAGAGATAATGTTAAGAATGCTTACAATTTGCAGGGGGTGTGTGAGAATACATAACATGGTACCAAAATCATGTTTCCAATTCACCCACAAAAGAAATTAAATCAAAATGGGGGGGGGGTTAAAATAAATAGGAGCTGGGATTCAGAACCATCCCTACTTTAATTCCTGCTGTTTAAAAGCTTGTTAGTGTCATGATTATTACTGCCACAAAGAAGGCTGTGGTTACATATTTATTGCTGCCACCAGTGAGCCTGTGGTTACATATTTGAGAAGTTTAAAAAAGTTGAAACAAATAACTCTATGGCATTATGTCCTACAGAGGTCCTTTCCCACTCCACACCCCACTCTCCCCAGACTTCTCCCCCCCCCCAATCTCCAGGTATTATCCAAGTGGGAGTTGGCAATCCTACACTTAGATAACACTTGGCTTGAGAACTAATGTGATTTAATGCATATTTAGTGCTGAGAATGTGATTTAGTGCTGAGACCATCTAGAGTTTTGCAGTTTCATATTAACTAGAATCCAGGCATGCCCATGTTTCTTTTATGCCCTTTCACTACGTGCTGTAGAAGGGTCTTCCACTTATCCACCAGGGGAGTTATGTGACTCCAGCACCAATTTCTTACCCCTGAGTAACTGAGGAGAGGGTGGAAATGGCCTCCACATAGTGATACTTTAGGAATTCCCCCTAGTCTCTATGGTAAAGGCCATAAAGACTAAGGGAGACAGCCTAAGAAGTCAGAGCACATAATCTCCAAACTTCACCCTCCCCAGGCACTGCCCCACAAATCTCCTGGTATTTGCAAAGGCAGCGCTGGCAACTCCACAAGCTTTAGGGACTAATTGGAGAAAGTTGCCCCTTCTTTCTTGCTGTGGCCTCAAATGGCTACACCAGTTTGGTGTAGTGTTTAAGAGACGTGGAGTCTAATTTGAAGAACTGGGTTTGATTACCCACTCCTCCACATGCAGCCAGATGGGTGACCTTGAGTCAGTCACAGTTCTCTTGGAGCTGTTCTCTCAAGAACAGTCCTTGAAAGAGCTCTTTCAGCTCCACCTCCTTCACAGGTGTGTCTGTTGTAGGGAGAGGAAGGGAAGGAGATTGTAAGCTGCTCTAAGACTCTGACTGAAGAGTGGGTATAAACCCAACTCTTCTTCTTCTTCTAAAAGAACACCACTGTACACTAGTGTACTTTAAAAAGTACAATTTAGAGCTTGAACTCCCTGATATGGTTCTAATTTGCGAACAGGAAGGTGGTTTGGAACAGCATATCAGTGTATATGACCATAGAGTAATAGATAGTGAAGGTAATGAGAGAATTTCCAGATATTTTTTTAAACCAACTAATTAGCCAGAAAGGACTAATTCAATACTGGAAAACATTAGAATTGCCAGGTGCCTTCCTCCTGCTGGTGAGAGGATTTGAGGGGTGCTCTGGGGGGGATGTTGCCAATGTGCTGACATCACTTCTGGAAGTGAGGTCATCATGTCAGCGATGTCGGGGTGATACTCTACTTTAGGGGCAAAACTCTATGGTAAAAATGGCTACATACCATAGAGTTTTGCCCAAAAAGTAGAACTTCGCCCCCACATCACCAATATGATGATGTCGCTTGTGGAAGTGATGTCAGTGCATCGGTGACATCGCTCAGCGACATCTGATTGGGGGCAGGGTTTCCCCTGCTGGCCAGCAGCGGCCCAGAACCTACAAAAGCAGGAGATCCCCCACCCCCACCTGGGGACTGGCAAACCTAGAAACCATGTACCTATAAGATCAAAACCTTATCAAGTGATTTGTATAATTCTGAAGAATGTTGAAAAGAATAAAGCACCACCAATGATCATTTATTAATTTGAAGACTAATTCAGATTGTATATGAAAATATTTCCCTTTAAAGAGTCCCCAACAGTCACCACAGATTTGGAGTCCACATTAAAATGGCAGCCAGTTTGAGTCCTGAAGATCTAAAATGACCCTAGGAAAAGAGAAGGACCACAGGGTTTAGAGTGGAAACCTTAAAGCGTCATTCATTCCCTGCATGGGTAAATGTGTTCTACATCTTTAATATTTTTCTTTTATTTTGTTTATTGCCTAGTTACACTTCCATCACCAAGCTATGGTCCCTTGAACTCTGATTTCCTTGTAAAAGCTGCTCAATATTAAAATGTATTAATCTGCTGTTTTGTTTGGGCATGGTTCATTTGGTAACATATATGACTCTGTATTTACTGTTTATTGATTCTTGTTTCACTGAGCTGAGGTCCCAGGAAAGAAAGAAAAAATAAAGAAACACTTCATTTTTAAAGTCGTCCCAGAGGACACTGGCAGGTTAGCATTATTTATGAGGTAAAATTGTTGTGTTAATTGACTCCATATTTAGATATTATGTACGCATATTTTAATCTGTTCTACATGAGTAAGCCTGCCACAATGAAGATTTCATTCTCTCCCTGTTTTTTTTAAAATAATGACTTGCCTTATTTGAAAGAGCAAATTGCTCCAAATTGATTTGACCTCAGCAGAAGACATATTTTTATCTTCTGACTTTTGAAGTACAACTCCATGTCTTTCAAAGAAATGGGAGGGGGATCTTAGGGACACTTCACAATTCACGTTTCCTATTTAGATGTTCTCATATTCTCAGCAAAAATAACAGAAGCAGTGTCTGTCTAAAGTTCAGGCCCTGGGGAACTATAGGATTGAGGAGAACGGAACACAGATCCGGCTACAATAACTGATGTGGAAAGTGTATCAGAAAGACCTTGGGTTGAATCCAGCCAGCACTGTCACCAACTTCACCAATCCCTCTCCTTAATACATCCTCTGTCCAACATAGCTTTTGTCCATGCAGGTCCCATGATACCCAGTATAACCTTTCATGGTGGTAAAATGGGATCCTTCTATCCTTTTGTTTTTTTACCAGTAGAAAATATGGTGAGATCCAACCTTGTAAGTACAAAATGAAATGGGTTAACCCTATGTCTGCTCCAGCAGTCACCCAATCATTTCATAAGAACATAAGAGAAGCCAATGTTGGATCAGGCCAGTGGCCCACCTAGTCCAACACACTGTCACACATTGGCCAAAAATACCAAGCCATCAGGAGGTCCAGCAGTGGGGCCTAGCACTCACTTTACCCAAGTTCCAGACTCCTTGTCTAATATAAATTTAATAAATAAATAAATAAACTTGAAAGCCCCCTTTCCTTTCTCCCATCACTAGGGGAAAAGGTACAGTACCCTCAATCCATACTAGGCTTCTGGTGCAGTTGGAAGCTACACAAATAATTACAAAGACTATCCTAAGAAAAATTACATCATTCTAAGCCTACTGAACTCAATGGACATAGAAGGGTGTAACTGTGCTTATGTCTGCATGGCAAATTGTAGAATTCACTGTGAGTTGATGTGGTTATGGTCATAAGCATAGACTACTTTAAAAGGAAAGGAACAGCCAAAAAAAGACAAAATAAACTTTCAACCAATTACACCAAACAATAAACCAAAAAAGGATAAGGAACAGATCCAATATAAATGGGCTTCTTCAATGGGTCTCTAGAAATTGGTATTGATTTATAGTTGTACATAGACATATATAATAATACTAGCAGTAAAGTCCATTGTAAAAGCAATACAATGAGCTCTAGAAAGATGTCATGTATAAGGAATGCATTGGCTGGAAGCAGGTTAAGTACATATTAACAGTATGTAATAGAAAGGCACAAATGTGGAGTCTCACATACCTTATGTTATTTCAGGAACCCCCTGAAACCTGAGAATCATGTTAGCTTTTTCCATCTGTAGCTGCAAAACTCGATTCTCTTGGCAATTCTGCTTTGTTTCCACATCTCCCAGCCTTTTCTTCAACTTCTTGCTTGTGGTGTCTATCTCTTTAATTTTCTCATTTGCCTGCTCCACTTTTTTCTCTGTTTCATTCAGCTGAAGCTGCTGTGCTGCAAAGTTTTTATTCATCACGGTCAATTGCTGGTTAATACCATCGAGTTGCTGCATCACCGGCTTGAGCATATCCGTCAGGAGTTTAAGGACAACTGCTCCCTCTTCCGGTCGCGAACTCTGATTGCCTGGCTTCGTTTTAAACTTTCTCTGCTGGGCCGCCATCTTTCCCATTTTGTTTACAGTTTCTACTGCTTCCACACAACTCGGAAAACTCACCAGACAACTTCGTGATTCAGATAAGTCTCTCAAAACACTTTCAATTTACTTCCTCCCCTCTCCCCTTTCGTGTTCGTTAGCCGCTCATTTGCATAAGAGGTGTCCCTCTTTGCAATCACTGTTTTCAACCGTGGGGGGAGGATAACTTTTCAAACTACTCCATTTTATTCAGAACTCATGCTCATTGTCTGTCAGTTTCTCTGACCATGCTCAGTTTTACGCCATTCTGCTCGATCTCCGGCGCTTGTCCTGGTCACTCCAGCTTATGCCCAATGGCCACTCAGCAACTGGACCATCGGGGTGGAGGGGAGCCTCAATTCTTTGGCATTATGCCATCGAAGAGGCTACCTCTCAAAAGCCCCCTGGCCTGGAGTGTATCACAAAGGCTCCTTGGGGGTGTCACTTGAGGTGGCACCCCTCCAGACAGCTGGCGTGCGAACCGCCCTTCCCTGTCTTGGGAAAAGCATCCGCCATTGCTGTTCCATAGACTGGAAGTCAAAGAATTCTGATTGTTAAAAATAAAAGACAAAACAGATCAGCATTAATAACTAATATCTATGCACCTAACCAAGGACAAGAGAAATTCTACCAAAACTTACTGAATCTAATAACAAGTCTTCCAGCGGACGAAACTTACATAATTGGAGATTTTAATGCAGTATTCAATCTAAAGGAAGATAGAAAGAGTCAAGGATGGAAAACAACTAAATCACATGAACTGGCAAAAGAATTAAATCTTGTAGATATCTGAAGAGTAAGAAATGGGAGCAAGAAAGATTTTACATTCTATTCGTCCAGTCATAAATCTTGGTCCAGGATCGACATGGTTTGGGCTTCAAGCTAAACTTTCTCAGATGTAATAGAAGCTGAGATACTACCCACAGCCTTCACTGATCATAACCCATTGATGTTAGTATTACAAGATTCCCCAAAAGTAACAAGATGGACTATGAAGACGTGGATGTTAAATAACCAAGAATTAGTTAAAGAATGCAAACAATAATATATAAAAAATTCAAATGGAAATTAATACCTGAAACAAATATTGACGTGGTGTGGGATGCCTTCAAAGCCTTTGCAAGGGGTAGATTCATGAGACAAGAAATCTGGCTACGGAAACAGAAACAGGAGAAATATAAACAAATAGCGGGCCAAATTAAAAAGGAAGAAACCGGCTTGAAGAAAGACCCAACGTCAAAACAACTAAGATTCAACATAATGAAATGACAACATCAACTAAATTGTTTGTTATCACAAGAATTAGCTTCAAAACTAAATTACGTGAGACAATATATCTTTGAGAAGGTGAACAAACCAACTAGGTGGTTGTCCTATCGGTTGAGAAAAGACAAGGAGAGAAAAATTATAAAATCACTAAGAAACGACCAAGGGGAAAACTGTTTTAGAATGGAAGATCTTAAAAGAGTTATAGAAATTTTTTATAAAGACTTATATGAGCAAAAAGAACAAAATTTGCAAGAAATTGATCTCTTCTTGAATAAATATAATAATAAAAAAATCACAGACGAACAAAAAAAAGTGTTAAATGATCCAATCACAATGTGTGAAATAACTGAAGCTATTAAGAAGTTAAAGACAAAGAAAACACCAGGAATGGATGGGCTCCTGATGGAGTTTTATCAGACGTTTGAGAATCAAATAGACTTACCATTGAAACTGACGATTCAAAATATTGTTGAAAAGAAAAGGATTCCGGATTCTTGGAAAGAAGCCTTAATTACATTAATTCCCAAGCAAGAATCCGATTTAACGCAGATAAAGAATTATAGACGTATTTCGCTTCTTAACATAGATTATAAAATCTATGCTTCAATTTTAGCTAATAGATTAAAGCGAGTGCTACAACAAATAATACACTCTGATCAAGCGGGGTTCTTACCCCAAAGATATCTGAGAAACAATGTGAGGATGGTTTGAAACACGCTGGAATTCTATGAAGATCATCCCAAAAAACAGATGGATCTTTTATTTCTCAACGCAGAGAAAGCATTCGATAATGTGAGCTGGGAATATATAATGAGACAACTAAGGCAGTAAGAATGCAGGGAGATATTCTATCAAATGGTACAGATGATTTACCAACAACAGGAGGCAAAAGTAATGTTTAATGGAGACGCAACATCAAAATTTAAAATACAGAAGGGGACAAGGCAGGGTTGCGCACTGTCCCCTCTGTTGTTCATCTTTGCAATAGAAACACTTAATGATATAGTGAGATCTGATCCCTTAATTAAAGGTCTAAATGTTAAAGGGGAACAATTTATACTCCAAGAGTACACAGACGATTTGGTCTTTATTTTAGAAGAACCCCTAATTCGATAGACCAGCTCCTTCATATTTTACAATTATATGGACAAGCAGCAGGGTTAAAGATGAATTTTCAAAAATCTAAAATAGTAACAAAAAACTGTACAAAAGAAATTGATACGCTAATACAAGAAAATTGGGATTTGAAGTAAGCAAAAAAATTAAATATCTAGGGGTCCTGTTAACAAACAAATGCAGCTCATTATTTGAAGATAACTACAAAAGAACCTTGTTAGAAACTAAAATAGACTTGGAAAGCTGGAAAGGGTTATAACTATCACTGTTAGGCAGAGTTGCGACAATTAAAATGAGTGTTCTTCTGTGGTTTGTTTTTCTTTTTCAAACACTTCCTATTATTAAGAATCAGATTTTTTTTTAGAGACCTCGAAAAAATATTTCTTCTTTTATTTGGCAATCTGGAAAGCCAAGATTCAAATTAAAGATGATGCAAGATAGGAAAGAGATAGGGACAGCTTCTGAGTGACACATCATGGAGTCAACCGATTTAGGGGCGTGTGGAATGTTCAGAAAGTGCCACCCCACTACTCAATTATATATAAGGAATGATACCAAACTCTGGCCCCGGTCACACGGGCAGGAAACTGCAGAGGAGAAGCATGGCTGTTTGCCCTGGGGCAAACTACTGCACAGTTACGCGATCAGACCTCCTGTGGAGGTCCTGTGGAGGTACCGTGGAGGTTCCATGGCAAGGGAGAGGTGCCGATCACAGGACAAGCCGGCGCGCAACAAAGAAGCGCGTGCCACGGCAAACTTTTTTATTTTGGTGTACATGACAAATGCGCATGCTCCGTTGGGTGCGCATGCGCATCCACAGAGACTTGGACAAAAAAAACCCCACCTTATTTGCAAGGGGACATGGGCGGGCGCCAGATGCCACCGGAAACGCGATCAGACGCCCGCCCTTGCCCCGCAGTTTCCGGAAACTAGTACCTCCAAGGTACTAGTTTTTTGCCACGCATTTTTGGCTGGAAGCCTCGGTTGAGCAACGGGAGTGCTACGCTTCCCAGATGTGCTGGTGAGATCGCGCCCGGAAACTCCGGCTGTTTTCCGTCTCACTTGTGTGGCTTCTGTTACGTGTGACCGCAGCCATATAAACATTTTGTAAAGTAGATCCCTTGAAAGAACTTTTACACGCCTTGTTTTGGAAATCTTAATTATACATACAAACGAACATTATTTTATCTTGTGACAATTTAATTAGTAAGGTTATATTTTTTAAAAAAGTAAAAAGTTCACTATTATTTAGATATCTTACTATTTAAACAAAATAGTGGAATTAATTGTAGAAATTCACCCGGCAGGCCTACATACATTTTAATACCTGAAACAAATATATGGTCTCGGGCCTGTCTACCTGAGGGACTGCCTTTCCCCATATGTTCCCACAAGAGCACTGAGATCTGAGTTGCAGAATTGCTTGGTCCCCCCTGGCCCTAGGGACACTAAACAGCGACAAGAACTAGGGCGTTTTCCCTAGCTGCACCAGTATTGTGGAATCAGCTCCCAAATGAAATTCGAGCTCTGCGGGATCTCCACCTATTCTGTAGAGCGGTAAAGACTGAGCTGTTCCGGCAAGCGTTTTAATAGCCCAGACCACACTGATCGTTCTAGCACTTTATAACAGATGGCCGCCACCCCTAAACTGTAATTTTAATTCTAATAAGTTATATTTGGTTATTTTACTGATTGTATTCTTTTAGATGTGAGATTGTATCAATTCTTATACTGGTTTTTAAACTATTGTAAGCCGCCCTGAGCCACCTCGGCGAGAGGGCAGGGTAAAAGTCCAATAAATAAATAAATACATACATACATAGATATATACACAAACATATCCTATCTGAATTCTTTATTTAGTTACCAAATTTGCAGTTGTATATGACTGAAGCAACTTTACTATTGCAGTTGTTTTTTATTTCATAGGAGCTGGCTGTTATTTTTTGCCCACATACTCCACCGACTATCAATAGATGGCATTTCAGGGAACTAAATATTTTCAAACTTTGGTCTGTATGACATTCTATGCTTTATCTATCTATATATAGATATCTTGCATATTTATTAAAGCAGAACTGTTTTGGTAGGATTATATAAATTCTTGTAATAGATTTTCTTTGTTTCTTAACCAGTTTTTTGTTTTTGTTTTTGTTTAAAAGAGGATAGACCCATCAAGAGCTACTAGCCAAAGTAAACCTCTCTTTTTTTTAACCCCCTGAGGGGTATTTTTATTTTTTCAATATGACTTCAAACTACAAAGAAAAATATAGGAAGGGGAACTACAACTATGGATAAAGGAAAGATACCCACACTAACTAAAAACCCAAGAGTGGGAGACCCCCTTTATGTTAAACTTAATAATAGTATTAAAAGAGTTAGTAAAACAATATACTTGTAGAGTTCTTGTTTTCCATATTGTTCTGTATTAGTAAATTAGTTATTACAAGGGGCGGACCCGCGATTCTCGCGGGGGGGAGGCAGAGGAGGAAGCAGCAGGAGGAGGCAAGTCCCCCCCCATCCTGCCAGTTCCCCCGTCTCCTCCACCCCCTTGATCTCCCCCATTGCCTCTCCCCCCCAGCTCCTCGCTGCTCTCTTCCCCCCCCTTCCGCGGCGGCGGGAGGCCGGCTGCAGAGCTTTCCCTGCACATGCGCAGGGTACGCTCTGTCAGTTTCAGGGGGTTTAAACATCCCCCCGATGTTTTTACAGGGTTTCTGATTTTTGTGCACACCTGGGGACCGCCCCACGTGTGCACAAAACTCTCCCTCCCCTCCAGTTGCCCTCGATGTGCGGAAATAAGTATCCGCACACCAGGGGGCGACTTGGCTATTAGATATATAGATGAGAGAACTTTCTGAGCATCTTCTTTGT
>NW_015162518.1:34998-49262 GCF_001447785.1 Gekko japonicus | reverse complement strand
GATGGAGTCTATCTTCTCACTTCTATCGTTGATTTTAAAGATGACACCTTCAGGAATCACCCACCTGTACTGTATACCGTTTGTTTGAAGAAAAGTAATTAACTCCTTGTAGCTCTTTCTCTTCTGACAAATTTCAAATGGAATGTCTTTTAAAGTCTTGATAATTGTATTCCCAAATTTCAGTGGAGTTACTGAAGTCACCTTTAATACAGCATCTCTGGTCTGTCTTCTTGCAAATCTCACCACAATCTCTCCAGGCAGGCTATTTTTTTAATATAATTGGAGTAAGCCCTATAAGATGTCTCCATGTCTTTTATTATTTCCTCCACTGGCAAGCCTGTCACTGGAGCGATAATCTCACCCAGATTCTTTTTCAAATCTTCTTTTTCTGTCTTTCCATTTGCAGCTGCAACAAACGATTTTCTTGAAGATTTTGTTTCGCTTCCACTTCACCCATTCTTTTCTTCATCTTCTTGCTTGAGGTGTCTATCTCTGTAACTTTCTCAGCCACCAACTCCACTTTTTTTCCCGTTTCTGCCAGCTGTCGCTGTTGTGAAGTTTTGATTTAATGAGGTCAGTTGCTGGTTAATACCATCAAGCTGATCCATTACTGGCTTGAGCATATCCGCTAACAGCTTCTTGACGTCAGCTCCCTCTTCCGGCCTTGGACTCTGAAGCTTCGCTTTAAACTTTCCTCATGATGCCACCATTTTTCAACTTTGTATACACTTTCAAACCGCTTCTCCCGGGCTCGAAGTACTCGTCAGTTCACTATTTGCACTCAAGTAAGTCTCTCAAAATACACACACTGTCTATTTTTTCCCACTCCCCCTTCGCTGCCTTTGTCTGTCCTTGTGCTTCAGAGGCATCCCTCTTTGCACTCCGCTTTTCCCACGGGGAGGGGGGGTGCCGTTTATCAAAGTTCGTTTACTTAGAACTCACATTCATTGTTGGTCACATTCCTGACCTCGCTCACATCAATCGTTGTTCCGCTCAGTCGCCCCCCGCTTGTCCCGGTCGGGTTAGCTTGTGCCCTAAGGCCACTGATTGGTAGGACCTTCAGAGCGGAGGGAAGCCTCGATTCTCCGGCAGCAAGCCGTCGAAGAGGCTAACCCTCAAAGCTCTCTGGCCTGGAGCCTTTCACAAAGACTCCGTGGGAGTGCCACTTGAGGTGGCACCCCTCCATGCTGATGGTGTGCTAATTGCTTCCCCAAGCTCTGGGGAGAGCGACTGCCATCGCCAATCCATAGACCAGAAGTCCCCAAAGTAAACCTCTGAGTACCAGTGCTAGGACACAAAACCAGGTGGTCTCTACCTATGTTATATTTGTTGGCCACTGGCTGGAACAAGAGGTAGGACTAGGCAGACCACTGGCCTAAGCTAGCAGGGGGTTCTTCAGTGTTGTTTGTGTTGCCATGGCCTTCTCTGAAGTCCAGGGCAGAGTCAGAATGGTGGTGCAGTCACAGGCGCAAATATACAGAAACTATTATTTTAGTTTTGTAGAAGATATTTCCACTTCTGCAGACATTGGTATTACAGTTTCAGAACGCTTAGGCATGAGACTGTAGCCTTTTTCAGACTGCATCAGCACATAGATTCCCCCCGGTATGGGCACAGTCTCCATGTTGTGGAACCTCTAGTACACATGAACAGACATCTGGGTTTTTCAGAGTTCATGTTCACACATACCAAGGCTGTACATGTGCGTTGATCAGGAACCTTGGGGGTAGTTTGTGCTCCCAATATGAGCAGTTGGTAGGCTATCAGTAACTATGACCATAATTACTGAAAAGTGCTCCTATAAATAGCATGTAATAGCATGTTTAAGATATACACTGCATAACAGTGCTGTATGTTTTTATTACTTCTTACTGGTTTTTTTGCAACCAGAGTCATAAACAGCAACCGTGCTGTTAATAAAAGAAAAAGCAAACTGGGGATGTCAACAATGAAAATGGGTGAAACATAATGACTATATGGTAACGCCTGTTAGGAAACAGACTAATTTATATTTTTATATCTGATACACAAGCAACACATGTGGACTGTGCACATTCATTTGTATACCATGAGCCAAAAGAAAGCTGTTTGCATCACCTATTGTGAGAGGCAGAATTCACGATTGGGAAAGACTCGCCTGCATTTATGTTAATGTAACTTGCACACATTCAGCTAGCAAGGCATTGTGGGAACAAGAAGCACATGGTTTGCCATTGTGATTAGAAAACAATATTGTGAGAGACAGAATTCACATAGGAAAGACTTGCCTGCGTTTATGTTAATGTAGCTTGCACACATTCAGCTAGCAAGGCATTGTGGGAACAAGAAGCACATGGTTTGCCATTGTGATTAGAAAACAAGAACTCAGAGATGAAGATCCCCCATTACTGGAGATACGAGATGTCACGAAGGTATGGACTAAATCTGCATTTGTATAACAGCATCCTGTTTACTGCATCCTGTGTGCCTGGGAAAGCCAGCTTCATTTGTACTTCAAAAGAGCAACAGGAAGACAAGACTTAACACCTAGCCAAATGGTATTCCATGAGATAGAGTATAAACTTTCAAATATTGGCCCTCCCATAGGAGTACCTGCCCCTTTCCGCATTCACCAATCAGGTGGTTCATGGGAAGGACTTGTTAGTAGGTGGGACCACAGTCTGGCAAGATGCCACCCACCTGAAAATTCAACTATAAAACATAGAAACCATGTTTTAAGCGCTGGGCTGCTGGCTGGCCACATTCTACTCCCCCCCCCATCTTTCCTTGAGTTAAAGCTCTTTGTCTGAATCTCTCTGGGTTGCGCAGCCAGAGACATTCACACACACTAGCTAGTTCGTTCTGGCAGTGTGAAGGAGCACTTACCCCCAGGGACGTTTCCCTTCCCCTCCAATCTTCCATTGCAACAGACAAGACTTCTAGAACAGGTGAGTATGACTCCAACTAGTTACCTTCCCACCTCAAAGTAACTAAGAAACTATTCTTTCTGTAACACTAAAGGAAACTTGTATGCTTGTGAATTGAGAGACTGATGTTTTTGTATGCTTGATTTGAAATCCTTCAGTTAAAAGATTATTTGTTTTAGAAAAACATCTGTGTGGCCTCCATTACTGGACTCCTAAGTTCAAACACAACCTCTGTAAACGCTGGCCAGAACTCACGTTAAAATATAGTTAGCCATTTGTTGTAAATAGAGCATTTGGCGTAACATGCCTGTGCCCAGCCGGACTTATTTAGTTTCCACAGAGCATGCAAAGCCAAAATGTTTAGGTTGGCCTCTGCAGTGTACTCCACGGGTTTGGGTTGCTTTGTTAGTGGCATGGTACTAGTAATATATTTTAATAGTTTAATAGTTTAATGTTATTATTTTATATTATTTGCTTTTATGTTGTTTGTAACTCATTTACATGGTTTTAATGGTCTAAGTTGCCGTGAGACCCTTTGGGTGAGCGACTAAAACAAAAGGGGTATTTTCATTTATCCCTAATATAGGTTGTATTCTCATATTCTAATCCATGTGTGAAAGTCATGATTGAGGAGAGTTCATGAAATCTTACTCCACAGATTGATCCTCCGTAGACTGTGAAGGTGAGTAAAGGCCTATTGCTGTATTTCAAGCTAGAACAAAGAAAGAAATGGAAAGTGACAATGATTACCCAAATACAGCCTTCTGACCCTCTTGTCTCAATGCCCCTTTCAACGTCCCAAAGCTAGAGGGTACCTTAAAAAAAGCTGGAGATGTTACCCCATTGCTTTCTACCTACGAGGCAAACTCAACAGATTATTTGTCCCCTCACAGCAGAGATTAACATTACTGATGATGATCCCTGAAACGTTCATCGCTCGTTCTTTAATTGCATTAATCCAAGCTCCAGATATCTAACGTGTTTCCAGAAGGCTAAAAGCTTGGTTCAACTAAGTATGAAACCATCCAAATTAAGTAGATTGTCTGAGGGTTTTTTGTGCATTTGCTGTCTTCAGCAATTGAAAGCAGCTCCTCGGGAACGTCAGCCTGCTTAAAATTCAAGCACTCCACAACTAAGAAACTCCAAAAAAGAGGTAATGAACCATAAATTAGTGCCGTTAGATATTTAATACTCAATCAGTATGTGCTCTCTCATGCATATCCCACTGGCATCACATTCATTCTGACAGTGTGGTATTGGTTCAATTACTTTGCTCATTTACAATAAAAGATTAATGAAAAAAAGGTATATTTTAGTTCACGGAGATTAATTGCATTCCTTCCTTTCCCCAGACTCGAAATATTCAGCCACATAATCCTGATAGCTTTTTTTCATCAACAAGAACATGGCAAATTAATAGACTTTCAGTTGCCGGGATCCTCCAAGGATCTGCAGATGCCAACGTCCAGGGAAAAGCTTGAGTGAAAAGTTAGCTTTTATGGTAAAGAGGTATTCATTTACCTTTCTTCTTTTTGAAATCCATTCTCAGGGCCCTTTGAATTAGCCTGCATGAAAATACCCACACGGGGAAGTAAATATAAGCTGACACACTCTTTGTCACGTTCCTTCACATCTGATTAACGCGGTGGGTTACTGCTGGAGGGGGGTGCCAACAAAACTATATTTAGTCCAGATAGCTATGTTCAAAAGTATATTTAATCCTGAGAACTGTGTATCCATCTCCAAACAAAGATGATACGTATTTTTTACCCCCCTACACTTGTCAAAAGGACCTCACTTATCTGATTTTGGAATCAGGCGGTACAATCCTAAACAGAGTTCCACCTTCCTAAACCTGTGGCCTTTGAAGGTTGTAACCCTGCTTAGGAATGCACTGAAAGGCACCACTGCAAACCTAAACACACTTACTAGGGTGTAATTCCCATTCTCTTCAATGGGACTTCCTTCTGAGTATACATGCTTAGGAATGCACTGCATAGATATATCCTGCCAACCTAGCAGTTTGAAAGCAAGAAATTGCAAGTAGATAAATAGGTACCACTTCGGTGGGAAGGTAACAGCGTTCCGTGTGCCTTGATGTTTAGTCATGCCGGCCACATGACCACGGAAATGTCTTCTGACAGCGCTGGCTCTTTGGCTTTGAAACGGAGATGAGCACCGCAACCCTAGAGTCGGATTCGACTGGCTTTCGAGCAAGGGAACACACATTTGATTGTGAATAATGCAATATAAAATATGAAATTATATTTCCATGTATCGTTTTGAAATGCAACAAACCAAAATATTTTTTCACCTTATTTTACCAGAGGTGCCTTGGATGCTACTCTGGATGAGGTTCTGTTTCTGGAAGTCACTCCATAGAGTTTCCCAGTGATTCCTAGAGCTACACTACATCACTTCAGGGTTTTTCCCCTGAAAGTAACATTGTGCCAAAGCTGGCATCAGGCCCAATCATGCCTCTGCTCACATCCCTCCTGCCAGGAACTTCCTGTAGACTATGGTAGGAGAGAATGCTCCACACAGGCAGAAGAAGCCCTGTTATTTCAAATTTATTTTGCAACTTGTTTGAACTGATTTTAGCAAGAGAGAGAGAGAGAGAGCGCAAAACAGTGTTGCTCCTGGACTAATATACTATCAGAACTTTTTCAGCCTGACATCGGCATACATCCCCTCCCCCAAAGCCAATTAAGTAGCACAGTTTGGATCTACCAGGTTTGTCTAACCTGTGGTAATGACCTGAATTTGTCACAGTGCTTTCATTCAAAGGCAACGTCTTCATGGCTATTAATCCTTCTTTACATCTTGCTAGGGATAAGAGATAAGAAGCCTGACTGAACACGGCAATCAGATGGGGATCCTTTAAAGAGTTAAGCTGAGATCAATCATCGGAGCAGCTCGGCTAAGCTGTCTTGAAGGCTGCATTCCAGAACAAACTTCTTAGGAATATGACAATATTAAAGTGTGGCTTTATATGGCTCAGTCATCATGTGAGGAGGAAAAGTAACCAATATGGAAATCCCTTGCAAGTATATATTTTGTCGGCAGCATCATATAGCCTGACCTCATCAGATCTTGGAAGCTAAGCAGGGTCAGTACTTGAAAAGGAGACTGCCAAGGGAGACGCTGCAGAGGGAGGCAATGGCAACCCACCCCTGCTTCTCACTTGCCTTGAAAGCCCCTTGCTGCAGCTGCCATAAGTTGGTAGCAACTTGACAGCATTTTACACGCAATTTAACTTTTGTCAGCAGATTGCTCCGTGCTGTATCTCATTCAATGGGATACATGTTTGTGCCCTTCATCGTACAGGCAAGTTGTCTCACCAATGGGAAGCATCTCCCTCCCTCCTGTCCCCCCCCCCCATGCAGCATCACCTCAGCAGAACAATCAATATCAATGAGACCAGGGGTCATTTAGTAGAAAAAGAGCTAGGGGAACTCATTAGCATAACTCATTAGCATATGCCATTGCATCAAAAGAGAAGCGTGGCGGCGGGATCAGACAGATCCCCTGAGTCGCCACGCAGTTGCTCCCCAGCCTGATCAGATGCTGGGGGGAAGCCACAGATCAGTGAGTGAGGCAAGCCTGCTGCACATGTGCACATATGCGCAGTTCTACAGGGCCTCCGTATGCTGCAGGAAGATGGGCGCATTGGCCATCAGACGCTGGTCTGTGCTGCGCATCAACAGGAAAGTAGTACTCTTTTGGTACTACCTTTTTGCGGCGGGTTTTCGGCTGGAGGGGACAGATTGGGGACGGGTGTGCGCTGCTTCCCAGATGTTGCGGTATGATCGTGCCTGCTTGATGCGCCCCAATCCGTCCCTCCCGCGGGGCAAATTCTCCTGTGTGACCGGGGCCTCTACTAACCTTTTTGCATGCAGGTCCCCAAGGGCATTTTGATTATACTGAGGGCCAGTTTGGTGTAATGGTTAAGTGTGCGGACTCTAATCTGGGAGAACCGAGTGTGATTCCCACTCCTCCACTTCCAGCTGCTGGATGACCTCAGGCAAGCCATAGTTCTGCCAGAGCTGTCCTTGAAAGAGCAATTTCTCTCAGAGCTCTCTCAGCCCCACCTACCTCACAGGGTGTCTGTTGTGGGGAGGGGAAGGGAACAGAGTTTGTAAGCTGCTCTGAGACACCGAGTAAGGACAGGGTATAAATCCAATCTCCTCCTCCTCCTCCTCCTCCTCCTTCTTTTTCTAGATGATGGAGTCTTCCATCGCAAATGTGTAGCATCTTTCAGGCTGCAAAAGTGTGCACCAGTGATGAAGGAAAGGAAGGCACTAGGATACACACACACACACACACACACACACACACACAAATGAAAATGGGGATGGGTGTCCCAGGCTGGTAACATTTGAAAACTTGTACCATAGTTCTTTCACAAACACATGCACACTGCTGTCTCCAAATTTGTTTTGATTTTCACTTAACACATGTTGCGGCAACTGCACATGGCTTCATTTTTTCAGAAGCCATCATTAAAACAATCAGCGTGCTTCACTTAATGCCTTACATCAATTTAC
This sequence comes from Gekko japonicus, assembly GCF_001447785.1. Lineage (NCBI taxonomy): Eukaryota > Metazoa > Chordata > Lepidosauria > Squamata > Gekkonidae > Gekko > Gekko japonicus. The sequence goes on along the minus strand of NW_015162518.1, from coordinate 41,809 downwards.
AGTGCACGTTCCACCGAGAATATCTTTGGAGGGAAAAAGCTGGGACGATAAAACATCTGTTGAGCAGCATTAACAGAATCTGAGATATGAGCAACAGCAATGGGGAGATCATCATCAAAGAACTTTATTGATAGCATTTGAAGGGGGGAAAACAAATTGCAAAGGAGGTTTAAAGACAGGAATTTTAGGATGTAACAGATCCTAAAATAAACTCCTTCCTTCCTTCCTTCCTTCCTTCCTTCCTTCCTTCCTTCCTTCCTTCCTTCCTTCCTGTGCTTGAGATGGGGCTTGTACACCTGACCGGCAGGATTCCTTCCTTCCTTCCTTCCAGAACAGCTCTGTTCACAGGTTACAGGGAATGCAAGTACATTCTGCCTGTACTGTGCATGCATCTATTTATAAGAAAGAGCCAGCACACATTCAATTTATGAATGAAAGTAGGAAACAGTGCCTGAATAAATGTGGGGTTTGTATCATACATTCAGCTGTGCATGTGCTGACTGTAACATGAGAATTCCTCAACCCACAGAAGGAGGAGGAAAAAGAGGAGGAGGAGGAAGAGAAGGAGGAGATTGAATTTCTACCCCCCTTCCCTACCCGAAGGAGTATGATTGGCTTATAATCGCCTTTCCCTTTCCCTCCCCACAACAGACACCCTGTGAGGTAGATGGGGCTGAGAGAGCTCTTTCAAGAACTGCTTGTGAGAGAACAGCTTTGAAAGAACTTGTAACTGACCCAAGGTCACACCAGCAGCTGCATGTGGAGAAGTGGGGAATCAAACCTGGTTCTCCCAGATTAGAGTTTGCCCTCCTAACTACTACACCAAACTGTCTCATAACAAAGAACAATCATTTGTACATTGTACACAGACTGTATATGCATTCACTGTGTGCACTTGATTTTTCTTTATACATGTGTTGAGTAATTCTTGTGTTTCAGTCAATGCAAGAACAGCTGAACCTTTGATTTAAACCCCACATTTATGAGTTTTTTACAGGTCCCGGTCCCCCATTTCATTTGTAAAGTGACTGTGTGTTGGCTCTTTCTCTTACAAACAGATGTATGCACATAACATGGAGGATGCACGCGCATTCACTTTAATCTATGAATAGAGCTACTGAATCTAGGCAGACGAATACTTAAAATGGTCCAAGCAGCTTTGTTCTTACTTGATGGATACTTCATAACCATGCAGTGTCTCTTTTTCTGATGGAAGGTTCATTCACTGATTAGGCAAGAAGAATCACATAAACCAAATGGTGGTGGGGTGGTTCGGAGTCTGGCCATCAAACCCACTCTAGAAACTGGCTCTGGCTGCTGCAGTAGACAGGCCCAAAGCACCCAACAGGTGCTGTTCTACTATGAAATGAAAGACTTCTTGCTGTGAGGGATACCTGGCTGGTGAGAAGGATCTCTGCTTATGATGCAAGCAGGGGTCATTTGGGGGGGGGACGCGGGGGGACGCCATCCCCCCAGGTGAGGTGCGGGAGGGCGGGGCCTGGAGCTCCCTGCTGGTGCCCGCTGGAGGTCGCCGCCGGCTGTGGGAAGGACACACTTCCGGTGATGTCAGGGGGTGTGGCATATGCTAATGAGTTATGCTAATGAGTCCCCCTAGCTCTTTTTCTACGAAATGACCCCTGGATGCAAGTAAAGATGGAGAGGGCTGGTCAAGTGGCTGGTGTGGGTTGACCAAATGGGTGGGGAACCAGATCATAATTCCTGAATGATTTGTAAAGAGGGGAAAGATTTAGTTGTCTGGGTGGGGAGACCTCCCACTGAAAAATAAAATGAACCAAGGTTCCTACAACTCTAAATATTTTCATTTTGCCTAAAAGATATTTATAAATTAATACTTTCAGCTCTACAATAGCAGTGCTTGGGGCCAACAAAAGAGTTGTCCTGTTGGAATGCACATGAAGCTGCCTTATACGGAATCAGGCCATCAGCCCATCAAAGCCAGTATAGTCGACTCAGATAAGCAGCAGCACTCCAGGGTCTCTTGTAGAGACTTTTCACAGCACCTACTGCCTGGTCCATTTTAACTGGAGATTAGGAGCAGGCATGAACCAGCTCACAAACTAATGTTCATCATGAATTTTTGGCTGGTACGTGGTTTGCAAAGTGATGTTTGGGGAAAGGCAACCAACACAAGCAGTCCACAAACTTTGCAGCTGTGCGTGGAGGTTTGTGGTGATTTGTGAATGGGTACATTTCCAGACAGACCGTCGCTGCTCAATTAAACTGTTTACAAAATTCCAAGTCAACGAGGGGGTGGAATTCACCAGCCTTGGAAAGACCAATAGGAGTCCTTCAAAGCTTAACAGGTACTGCTGGCTGCCAATAACATAGTTCCCATTCTGCTCTATGGGATCAGAAAGCTATATATATATATATATATGCTCAGCTCCACACTCCTTTATTTGTTGGCTGTTTGCAGAGAGGCAGGGAACTTGTTGAAAGCTGACTAGCAGACTAGCAGACGACATGCATTTATTCCCTCCTGATTGTGAACTCCTCTCCCATGCTGGGTTTTGGGTGTCAAGTTAGATCAGGGCTCATGGCCATGCAAGAGAGGTCGGGACAGATGGCAGCCTTGTGTGACCAGTTCCAGGGGATTGGGATCAGTGGTCTTGACAAGGTACTCCCTCACCATCACCTCTGCCAAATCCTCAGCTATTGCATGCCTGGCATCCCTGCCGCTGCTGACCTCCTGCTTCACTACTGACAACTTGTAGCTCCCTGGTTGGGCTATTTGTGGGGTAGCTTCGGGGAGCACTGTTGGAAGTCTCTTGTCATATCTGCCGTTCTGTTGTTGCATCACTGAAAATGGAAAACTCTGATTTCCACTGGTCTGTTGGGACTGGGGTGCCCACCAAGCTGTTGTGGGATAACTTTGGGGACCCCCTGTCAAATTCTGGGGATGTCTGCCTTTCAGAACCTGTCTTTGGACACTTGGAGGGGGGTTGTGAGCTTCGAGTGTCTGGCAGGGGGCCTGCCCAGGTGAAGTTTCCCTGTGAGTTTGGTGTCACTGACTTGTTCTTGAGCCATCCCATAGACTCCTGTCCATAAGTGCAGCTGTCTTTCCAGAGAGAGAGCATTGGGGAGAACTTTTGCAGGGGTCCATAAATGGGACCCAAGAAATATAATCCACCCCCAACTTGGGGAGATTGTAGAGGAGCGGGTGGCAGGGTGAGGTTCCCTGTGTCTTTGGTGTGTGTAGCTTGCAAGGGGTCCATTCTATACACTTTTGAACCTGTGTCTGACATTTTCCCCTAAAACACTTTCCTGTCTTAACCTTAGTCCTGGCTGGGTTTGCAGTGCCACAGTGGCACTGGTTCTGCTGGGCACATAGCACTGGTTTTTCTGGGCTTGCAAAAATGCCTCCCATCTTCAGTTTCTACTGCAGAGATTCTCAGTGACTTTGTTTCTGTTCTGCAGAGCTTCTATTACCCTTAGAGGGGTTGTGCTGTTTTCCCTCTCCATTGGAAACAATGGAGGATAGGGAACCTTCTTTGGGGGGATGTACCTCATGCCCCCTAATTTCTATCCTCACCAAATTTGGAAAGCATGCAGAGAAACATATGGGGAAGTTCTTCTGTATGTTTGGTGTTTCTAGCTTGCACAGGATCTGTTCTATACACTCTTGAACCTGTGCCCGTGATTTCCCCAGAAAGCACTTTCCTGTGGGCACCTTCCTTAGCAGGGCATAACTTGGACTCCGTAAATCCAATCATCACCAAACGTGGAGGGCAGGTAGAGGAGAGTCAGCTGGAGATCCCCTGTGAGTTTGGTTTCCCTGGCATGCCACTGGGGCATTCCACTACATCATGAACTTCACATACTGACCCAGTTTGTCTAGCATAAAAAGTGTGTGACGTTCCGTGGTTCACTAATTGCACACACCACGAACCACAAACGGAACCAAACTATGTTTTCCCAATTTGACCCATCCCTACTGGCAATGCTGATGACTGCACCTAAAACCTAAAAGGACAGCTTTTTGGCATCTCATCCCTGCCGAGTTCCCTCTCTTCTCCAAATTTTGGTCTTCCCAGCCCCCAGCCTCCAGGAACTTCCCAAGCCAGAATTGGCAACCCTAACTCTAACAGGCACATTCCATATGCAGGGGGGCAAAAGGGAAACATTTTGCTTATATCTATTTCACTTGAAAATCCTTTCCTTGCCAGAGGTAACCTTGGGGGGGAAAGTATGGAAGGATTTGAAACACCCTCGCTGATTTCGCACTAGAGCTGCCTCGATGTTGTGCCGCCGTTTGCCCCGATACTATTGGTCAATTTCACACCCGAAGCTGCGGGGCTGCATTTTGACTCGTGGCTTTGCCCGATTTCCCCCGCAGTTTCGTGATCCTGTTTTTTGACTGAAAAGAAAATATTAGTAGTGTAAGGAGATAACTGAAAGGAAACAATCTTAAAGGGTTATAAGCATCAAAAGATCCAGCACACTGCTAGAAACTAGGGAATAGAAGAGGAGGGGAAATAAACACGGGCAGCGGAGGGGGGGGGGGATAAAGAAAAAAATTAGCTGGTTTAATCTGCAGCCGCTTGCTTTAAAATCTGAATGTAGTAAAACAAATCCCCTAAAATTAATAGCATTACTGAGAAAGTTGTCATATTTATTTCAGAAAATGAAACTTATGACGTACACAGATGAAATGCACAATCCACAAACCTCTCTTTTTTGTACCCTTCTGTACATTCCATTGTTGTTGTTTTTGCTGTTGCACATTATCTGATATTTTTTTAAAAAACTTGTAAACCCCCCCCACCATGTGGTTTTCTTTTAGACCTCTTCCATTTTGATCAAGGGGCAAGAGGGAGGAGAAAAGAGGGAATGCAGAAAGCCGGACAATTTCACGAGAAATTTGTTGCTGACGGCAATTTAGCCAGCTCATTATCACAGCGTGAAGAAAAGCGAACGGAAGCAGAAGCAAACTCAAGCAGCACATTCATGTTTCTAATAAGCAATTTTTTAAAAAAAATATTTTAGATGCCCGTCGTATTGGTCTGGACTCCCTGTGGTGTGGTGGACACTCAGGGAAGCTTTTACAGCGTCTGCACAGGAACCTTGTGCAGCTTCTGTATTCATTAGTTTACTTACAGGTATACAGGTTAAACAGGTACATGCAGGGCACACAGCAGCAAGCGCAAAGATGAGGGATGACAGCTCTCTAGAAATCTTATCCCCCCTCCCCCCTGATAAAACCAGTTAGGGATCAAAATAGCTTCATCTTAGGGTTGCCAACTCTAGGTTGGGAAATTCCTGGAGATTCAGGGGTGGGGCCTGGGGTGGATGGAGTTTAGGGAGAGGAGGGACTTCCAAGGGGTATATTGCTCTGGAGTTCACCCTCCAAAGCAGCCATTTCCGCCAGGGGAGCTGATTTCTTTTTTTTTTCTGGAGATCAGTTGGGATTGCAAGAGATCTCCACCCCCACCCCCACTTGCAGGTTGGCAACCCTCCAACATATGTAGAATGTAGTAGGGAATGACCAATGAGTCAGGGGTAGAGCCTCTACTTTGCATGCAGAAGGTCCCAGATTTCATTCCTGGTATCTCCCGTTAGAAGAACCAGTCAGGAGGTGATGTGAGAGACCTCTACCTGAGACCCTGGAGAGTCGCTGCCAGTCTGAGCAGACAATACTGGTTTTGATGGACATGATGTTCTGATTCAGTATAAGGCCGCATCATGTGTTTATGACACAGATTGGGGTAGTAGATTGAGGAGTTTAAAACTGTAGCACTTCAAGCCACAGATTAGATAGTTCACTCACCCCTTAAAAATAAAACTTCATCAGAACATCATATATTGTAATTTATTAGTGTTTTAATTGTATTTTAACCAATTCCTTTGTATTTTATATATTGTATTTTATTAAATCTGATGAGTCTGCCATGCGGGGAGGGCGGGATGGGATTCAAATTAAATAAATAAATAAATAAATTAGTATAGCTGTTATTCTGATGTACTGTTTTGCTACTTTCAGGAAACGTATCTCATGGAAGAGTCTGGAGAAAACCCCCCCCACACACACACACCTGAGTTTTCACTCTGAGTTTTTAAAGTGTTCCTGTTTTTTTCATCTCTCTGGAAGGGCAGGAAGCTAGGTCAGTTACCAGCTATGGTTATGCAAATAGATTGACTTGCAAAGGAACTGAGGGATTTGGTGTTAGGAATCTCCAGGTGACTCTTGGAGATTTCCCAGAATGCCTGCAAAGAGGGCTCCCAGAGTCCACCTGTGTGACCTGGGCAGACCAGGTCAAAGGGGGTGGAGAGTGTGATGTAGAATAGGCGGAGTCAGTGATTTAATAAAAGCGCTTGCTCCCAGGAGGGAGGGTCTGTTGGCAGTGGTCCATGGAAGAGAATGGACTGCTGTGCTCTGTTCTGCAGGCCAGGAGCCTGAGGTAATGAGGTATAGTAAGGTAATGAGGGTTAGTAAGTGTTAGAATCAGGGAAAGTATGAGATTATGACCAACTTTTCTTCATTCTTCTGGTTGCTGATCTGGTGCTGTGTATGCTTGTAATATTTTTTTCTTTTAAATAAATATTTTACTATTTGAAGCTAGGAGTTTTCTCTGGATCACATAGTTTTCCCCCAACCGCCTTAGACCACGCTACTGTAAGAGGGGAGTCCCAGGAAGGGGGAAGGCAATCAGTCAAGGCACCCATTACCAATCCTCCAGCCACTCCCAAAGAAGGAATTTGGTCCCTGTGGTAACCAGCCATTGAGTATCAGGAGACCAGAGGCAGGGCCTCAGTTTGAGAACGGGTGTCAGGAGTCTGTCCCTCCTGACAG
>NW_015162518.1:19719-34790 GCF_001447785.1 Gekko japonicus | reverse complement strand
TGATGCAGAAATTCACGTGCCTTTTCAACAGAGTCAATGTTTTCTTTCTTGTCCATAAATTTGGAGATTGTACCTTCAGGTACAATCCATCTGTAGGGAATGTTGTTCTTCTGTAGGAATAAAACCAAGTCTCTATATTTTCTTCTTTTCCTTCTTTTTTCAAACGGAATGTCCTTCAACACTTTTATTTCTTTGTCCTTGATTTTCAGGGTAGCTCCATTTGTCACTTTGAGAATTTGATCTCTCACTTGTCTTCTGGAGAATCTTCCCATAACTTCCCCTGGCAGATTATTCTTTTTTGTAAATTCTGAATACAACCTATAGATCGTATCAATTTCGCTTTGTAATATATCTGTTTTTATATCTGCCATGGGGTCTAAAACCTCGCACATAGTCTGTTTCAGATTCTCTCCCTTCTCTTCCGGAACACCTTGAAATGTTAGAACGTAGCTTGCTCTTTCCATTTGTAGCTGTAACAAATGAGACTCCTCCATTATTCTCTTTTTCTCCATCACCTGCAGTTGTTTTTTGAGCTTCTTGGTGTTGGTATGCACTTCTTTCAGCTCTGCTCAGTTTTTTCTGGATTTTTTACTATCTCAGTTAATTGAGTCTGCTGTGCATCGAACTTATGGTGCAATGCCGTAACTTCTTCCAGCAGAGGGTACAGTGTTTCAGTCAGCATCTTTTGCAGCTCTATAGTTGTGTCCTGTCTAGGCACAGAACTTGCTGGGCTGGCAGTTCCGGCAAGAAGCTTAGGTTTCACTTGTTTGTCTTTCTCATCCTTCCTCGTGGGCACCATGTTTGGGAATTGTTTACTTTTTATAAAAGTTATTGCAGTCTCTGATACTCTTAAATCCGCCTGGGAGGTTCTTAAATGCTCTTTATTTCAATCTGTCTTGCTTCATTAGCCCACCTCCCTTTTCATAGTAGCTCAAAGTTCACTTAGTTTTTCTTAGCAGGGGAGAGTTCCCTCCCCCCTTGCTTTCAAAGGGGAGGTTTTTGGCTAGTTCTTCAGTGTTTCTCGCTTAGATATTAACTCACATTTCAACGATAAATTCACTTTTGTTTTCAATTCGCTTGGCCACCAAACGCTTGCTCCGGTGTGTGATTTCTAGTTCCCATTTGGGACGCTCCACAGCAGGACCTTCAGGGCATGGAGTCGCCCCCCTTTGCCAGCAGAGTCACTGGGGGAAGGGGTCTCTAGCGCCTCATGGCTGGGAGCCCAACGCAAGGGCTCCAGGGGGGGTGCGCACAGTCATGCCCCCTCCAACCATGGGCTCTGACAGCTGTCTCCAGGAGCTGTGGGAGAGGGTGACTGCCATGGCGAGCGCCGAAATCTGGAAACTCTCCCCTTGTAGTCTTAAAGATATCATTTGAACACCTCTTCTACCACTTCTGCATAATAGGCCAGAGCAGGAACTCTTACAGCCAGAAACTCTTATCTTGCATGTATCATCAGGAGTCAATCCCACTGTGTTCGGTGGGGCTAGTTCCAGGGAAGGATCATAGCATTACAGCCCTAGCCATTCTGCTTGATCTAATGAAGCATAAGAGAGCACATATTCAAACTGAATGTGTTAAATATTGCCTCCTGTTATGAAAAAAAATGTAAACATAGTTTTCATATAAACATTTAATACTTTAAAAACACATGTTGCATGATGGACTGGATATTACTGCTTTCTTCCTTTAAGTGAGAAGTCTTGAACTGGAAGAAGAGATCTGTCTCTGAAGGACTCTTTCCTCCAGTAGAACATCCTCTCTTTTCTTAGTAATAAAGTTTGCTGCGGGGTTCTAATCCAATATTATTATTTTTTGCACAAATTTATTTTCAATTGTATGTTGATATGTACATAGATGCCATCAAGTCACAACCAAATTATGATGATTCCAGCAAGAGGGTTTTAAGACAAACGAGAAGCAGAGCTGGTTTTCCATAGCCTTTCTCTGCAGAGTCTTCCTTGGTGGTCTCCCATTTAAGTACCGACCCTGCTTAGCTTCCAAGATCTGAAGAGATTGGGCTATACCATACCATTCCACATCAGCTGCATGCTTATTGAGGTAAAAAACTATGGGACCACAGCAGACACAGTGAGTATATTAAGATTGATTATTGCAATCCCTGTAGAAGAATGTATAACAAGAAATAAATATTGTTCAAAGATTATCATGAATATGAGGAATGACAATTCATATTCAAATACATTTCAAAGATTGTAAGAATTAAGGAACAAAAAAAGAATTTAGAAGTAGGCCTGTTTTGAGAGATTCTTCTTCAATATACAGATGTCAAGTAGACTAAAATGTTGTTCTGACCTCATATGAAGATGAATATATTCACTACAATAAATATCAAAGGACATTAAAGCTAGATATTATTTTTGATTTTTTTAAATATAATAAAGAACCCTCAAGAGCTTTGTTTAACACAGCTGCAATCTGAAATATTTCCTTATCATTTAATGATACTAATTACTGCTGACACACAATTCAGTGTTCCCTGAGCCTGAAGGGAACTACACAAATTCACTAAACTGAAGTTTAAAGGAGTCTCATTTGTCTTGTATAGAGACAAAACAACAGCAGAGAAATTTCATTCAAACACATTCAGACTTCTAAGTCAGGAATCCCAGTAAAACATAATGAATTATAATACATTCAATAAATATGATTAAACCTAAAACATTAGAGTTCATACATAGGGATCCCATATACCTGCACTATCCCTTGCTTGGAGCTGTCTAAGAGCAGCCGTGAAAAAGCTCTCATTGGTGGTGGTGGAAAGTTCTATCAAGTCACGGCTGACTTACGGTGACCCCGTAGGGTTTTCAAGGCAAGAGGCATTCAGAGATGGTTTGCTATTGTCTGCTTCTGCATTAGAACCCTGGTATTTAAAAGGAATTTAAAGAGGTATGAGACATGGTAACAAACTGATATATGTAATAATCAATGTAACTCACTGCAGCTGTACAATGGGACTTACTAAATGCCATGGAAATGGGAGAACTACTCATTTAAAGGGACCCACATACTGAAAAGGGACCCACATACTATCCTGTCCTTATATATAAAAGCATTTTTGCATGGCAACATTCTATGCTTGGCAAAATCAGTTGGCTGCCTGAACTGCCCATCAGAAGGTATGCCTGAATCCCGCCCGCAGAGGCAGCTCCCGCCAAAATTCCCCTCACAACATAGCTTCACCTGAGGAGAGACAATGCCGTTTATCTGTGGAGGAGAGAGGACGCCATTTGACTCAGGAGAGCCGTTTGGAGCCTTTTTTCAGCAGAGGATCCTGCTGCCACAGAGCCTTACAGCAGTGGAGGCCCTGCTCCACCAGCCACCATTTCTCCCTGCCTTCTGGCTTGCCATGTGCCGGCCATACACTGCAGGCCTCCCTGGCCATGCTGGGAGGATGACGATGGCCGTGAGAGATGCCATTTCGCAAGCTGGTCAGGCCGGAGGTGAGTGGTGCCCTCCTCCTATTTGGCCCATGCCGTCACAAGGCACCAGGGCCACCAGTGGGCCACTCCTGGACCCAGGTCAAGTGCGCGGTACAGCCGCCAACCCCCTGGGACCCCTTTGCCTCTAACATTCTAAACAGTCTGCTGTTGTAAAATACATATCTCAATCTCCTTGTGGGGCCTGGAGATCTCCCAGAAATCACAGTGTTCCCCAGCCACAGCACATCATTTCCCCTACAGAAATTTTCCCAGCTATTATAACTGATGTCCAGATGACCAAGATCAGTTCTCCTGGAGACAATGGCTGCTTTGGCCAGTGGACTCTATGGCATTATACCCTGCTGAAGACCCTCCTCACCCCAAACTCTGTCCTCCCCAGGCTCTACTCATCAAATCTGCAGGTATTTCCCAACCCACTTTCCAGACCCTTGGAACCCAGAAAACAGGGCATAGGAGGAGGTGCTTTTCTACCTTAGCTGCCACTGCATAGCCCCAAATTAACACAAGCCAACCTCCAGGTGGCACCCAGAGATCTCCAGCTATTAAAACTGATGTCCAGATAACCAAGATCAGTTCTCCTGGAGACAGTGGCTGCTTTGGCCAGTGGACTCTATGGCATTATACCCTACTGAGGTCCCTTCCCAGGCTCTACCCCTCAAATCTACAGGTATTTCCCAACCCAGAGTTGGCAACCCTGTAACTGGCTACGGAATTATTTTCCAGACTCTTGGAACCCAGAAAACATGGCATAAGGAGGGGGTGCTTTTCTACCTTAGCTGCCACTGCATAGCCCACAATTAACATAAACCAACCTCCAGGTGGCACCTGGAGATCTCCAGCTATTACAACTGATGCCCAGATGACCAAGATCAGTTCTCCTGGAGACAGTGGCTGCTTTGGCCAGTAGACTCTATGGCATTATACCTTGCTGAAGTCCCTCCCCATCATAAATCCAGCCCTCCCCAGGCTCTACCCCTCAAATCTACAGGTATTTCCCAACCCAGAGTTGGCAACCCTGTGACTGGCTATGGAACTGTTTTCCAGACTCTTGGAACCCAGAAGACATGGCATAGGAGGAGTTGCTTTTCTACCTTAGCTGTCACTACCTGTTACCATGAGGCTGTCCTGCCATACTACCCACTTGAGGCAGCAAAATGACTTGAGACAGCCCTGCCTTATAGCTAAGCAGGAGGAAATAAACATGACTTGCCTCCCTCTATTTTCCCCTTCCCTCTGCCGCCCCACCAGCCACCAAGACTAAAGTGGAGAATCCAGTCTAAAGATGGCTAAACATATAATGAACAATATATATGTTTGTATAGGAAATCAATTACAAGTACTATAGATTATTATTGATTAATACTACTGGAAGATGTTTGTATGACATGCAGGAATCATGGCTAGAAAGATTAGAATGGGACAATAATAGGACTGTTTGAAACCCTTATTGAAGGTTTGTTCAGATGAAGAGATGAAACAGAACTCAATCCGGAGGTTCTCGTCAACAATCACAATAACTTCATGTATCTTAATAATCACAATAACTTCATGTATCTTCATCAACTGTATTTATTGTCACAATAATGTTATTTACAGATACTTTGAGATCAATAATATAATTGATATAATGTTTGAATATATAATGTATGCCCCACCAGCCACAGCCGGGACACTCACTTGGAGCTTCCTTCTAGAGCTCGTTGTATTTCTTCCCATAACGGGCCTTACTCCTAGTTTGTTTGGTTTTTTTAAAAAAGGAAACACCACCAATAAATGTATCACAAATAAATAAAAAGGGGTTTTCCACATGTTCCCCCCCATCCCCCGATTGGATTTGGCCCCATACTGCTTGTGTTTATCCTCTGGTTTCTTTGTCTACATTTTTGTGCCTTTAGTTTTTACTTCAGGTTTTGTATTTTTTTGCTTTTTTTTTCTCCCCCAGTTCTTTTGTGACTACTATTATCCAAATTTTTGCGGAAAATTATGGCCCTACCAAATTGTGTACCGAACGCGGTCATATATTTGGAAACTGGCTCGTCCTCGATGTAAACCTGTGCGTGGCTTACAACCTTTAAATACTGGCTCCGCCTTCATTATAACTTTAAACATGGAAGCCTTATACATCACATGCTCCCCGAGCTTAAACTCTCAAACTGGTCAGCATATATCGAAGGGAAAATTAAAGTATTGAAGGGAAAATTAAAGTATTGGGTCTCTCTTTGGAATCCCTGTCCATGTTGCCTTTTGCTGTTGCATTCCAACAGATTAAAAACAGTTTGTTAGACTCGGAGCACCAAACTTTATATAGTTTAGGCAATAAAACCTGCTCCTCCTTGAACTTTGAGATTCCCCTTACAACAGGGCTGATGGCCTCGTATCTATCCTCTCTGCAGGTCCCTGAACAACGTAGAGCATTCACCCTGGCCAGATGTAATGCTATGCCGTCCGCCATTTTATTTGGCAGATTTAACAAGGTTTCTCATCTGGCCAGATACTGCCCTTGCAGATTGAAATGTGTGGAATCTATCACTCATGTTCTCCTGCACTGCAATTTGTATATGGACCTAAGGATCACTTACTTACACTCTATTTTAACCACCATGGGTGCTTGCTTTGATGCTCTTAAGGCGAATAGACTTTTAAGAGATTTCAGTCCGGATATCACAGAGAAGGTGGCTAAGTTTCTCTGCTTGGCTTTAAAGCTGTGCCAAAGGTTCTTTTAGAATTGTAGATATGAGTTTAAACTGGTTTTAAATGTATAAATGGTACTGATAATTTATGCCAATAAAGGCTGACTTGACTTGACCTGTGACTACTATTACCATATGTTTTTTTCCAGAAGCAGATTCTGAGTCGGATTTTTCCTCATGCATGAATTTTCTATTGGTTTTCTTGGTCCTGCTTATTCCCACATACCTGCAGATTATTGTTTGATGATTTGACTGTCATGGTCAAACCACTCCCTCTCCCCATCCCCTAAAGATGAGTGATTTGTTCCTTTTTTAAAGAAAAGCACTAAAATATCAATGTATCACTGGAGCATTGTATCATTAGGCTTAGCAGGTTCTCTGAATTCCCAGCCTTTTTTTTTTTAAGTAAGTCTCTATCCCCTCCCCTAACAGAGATATAAGGGGGAAAAACTATGTCATTGTGATGGAGGGTGACAGAGACTTCAGAGAACCTGCTAAGCCAATGGTTACAATGTTCCAGCGATATATAACTATTTCAATGCCATTTCAATATATAAATATTTCATGAATGACACCTTTGATGACAACAGCACACTCCTTTGAAATTCCTCATTATTGAAGGCATGTGAAGAAGAAAATAAACTGACTCCTGTGAAATTGCATAGGGAGGACAGACGTGTGGAAAAACCATGCCCAAACCAATGCCAGTGCCTGTGGATCAATTCCCAAGAAAATCAGGTCGTGTGTGGGAACAGCCCAAAATTAGGATCATACAGAAAAGCATGGTTGCATGGGAAAAGACAACTGTAAAGTTACAATTGTGCTATATTCCTCATCCAAGAATATGGCTAAATCCAAACTGGAATTGAGGTCATATGGTGTGTAAGACTTAAACCTGTAAAACTATTCCACCTCCTTGCCTAACAATAATTTATGGAGATCCACTCTATCAAAAGAATGTGAAATACTTTTTTCAATGACAAAAAATGGCAAATCAGAACATATATGTCCTTTTTCTACAAAACAAGTAAGGGGACCCGCGATACTCGCGGGGGGGGGAGAGAAGAGCTCCGTCTCCTCCAACCCCCCACTCGATCTTCCCGAGGTGGCGGCAGCGAGGCCGGTCTCTCCCCCCCCGCCCGGCTCTGAGGTGGAGCTGGCGGCAGCAGTGGTGAGGCCAGTCCTCCCCCCCGCCCGGCTCGGAGGAGGTGGCAGCAGCGGCGAGGGCGGTCTTCCCCCCCGCCCGGCTCCTAGGCGGAGGCGGCAGCGGCGAGGCCGGTCCCCCCCGCCCGGCTCTGAGGCGGAGAGGCCTGTCCTCCCCCCCCTTTGCCGAGCTCGGCGGCGGTGGCAGCGGCAGGCGAGGCCTTAGTTCAAATGCAACAGTGCTCTTCCACTGTATGCATCCTGATACAGTGGATAGTCATACCCACATATATTAAGTTGAATGGACATGTGATAAAAAGTTGTGTTTAATGAACCGTCACAAATTGAACGACATAGCTACAACTTCAACTTCCCCTTAGAAGCAATGCTGTTTCAATGACATCAGTGGACACATTCAGCTGTGAATCAACATGTGTTAAGTCATACTAAAAGGCACATAAAATTCTTTGGGTACCATGGTTCAATTGTAACTTTCCAGCACCTATCTTACAGCAGGGATACTCAGCCATTTTGATCCTCTGGGCACTTCTGGAATGTTGAGCAAGGATGGTAGCAGAATAACAAAATGACTGCCATGAAAGGCAGGATCAATCACAAAATGGCTGCTACAGAGAGCAAGGAGAATTACAGTATGTTGCAAGGTCCCAATTCAAGCATGCTGCATTGATTGGGTTGCCAGCCTCCAGCCGGGGCCTGGGGATCTCCTGCAAACGTCTCTTGCTTTGAAAACCCTATGGGGTTGCCATAAGCTGGCTGTGACTTGAAGGCAGAAAGGAAAAATACAACCTGTTGGGAAGGATTAAAGGTTTCCTAGGAAACAGAACTGACAGCTTCTTCAGCCATGTTTTCATGTATGGTCTCATGAGTCAAGCCAAGCTTTCTGTGTCTTCAGGTAGCACCACAGAAGTCATTGCCTGTGTGGTTGCTGCTAAAATTTGCCCATGGCATTAGAGTGTTCAGCTGTGCACACCTGATACACACTCAAGAGCAGTCACAGTTGCTCCAGTTCCTATTTTTCTGCACAATTTTCCCAAGAGCGGACAGAAAGTCTTATTGATTAATGCACAGAATAGCCCATTCAATAGTGTTCTGGTTGCATTTGCTCTCCTTTAAAAACACACACACACAACCCTCTCTTTTCTATAAATTCAGGTGGGCTTAATATACAGAAATTGGCCCACCCTCTCTTCCCTTCTTTTTTACATTCTTTTTCTTTGTTCGTAATGATACAAAGCATATATTTCCCCCATTGCCACTGGGTTTCTGCCAGAACTGTCTTTATTTCCTGTAGGCTTGGTGCCAGGTTGAACTCCCCACGATTCCAATCACCCTCCACCTCTGGGAAAAACAAAATGCTACTTTCCTTCCCCGGAGGGGTCTTGTCTGAAAAGTAGAGAGAAACAGCCCCTGAAAAACATCAGCGGCCCTGTTAGAAATGGCCAAACATGGTTATTTTTCCTGAGCTTCCCCACTTCCCTGTTACTTATCCTGACTAATAGCCCACAAACACAGGCATTTGGTACCTCCTAAGGTGGGACCACCTACTCGTCTAATTTTAGACTTTTCAGGAACAATGAGTACATAAACTGTCATTGATCACTCAGCACTTTTAACACTGCGGCTGCTAGGTCTCCATTTTTCTTAAACTTTTGCCTGCTTTACTGTTCATTTTGTATTCTGCAGATCTCATTCAAAGGGAAAAACAGGCAGGAAGAGCAACAGTAGGCCAGGAGGACCATAATCAAAGCAGCATTGAGATTAAGTGAGATGAGCATGGACTTTGCCTTTGTAAGCACAATTCTGGTCATTTTCTGGGGCTCTTTTTAATGGCATTTTCCAGTTCACATTGGATCCCACACAGTGAATACCGTAGTTGAGAGCAGTGTCTCCTCTAAGCTGAGTCAGTGTGAGCTAGCTCACAGTTTTTTTGCCACCAGCTCACACATTTTTGTCTTAGCTCAGGAAGGATGGCTCCAGAGCAAACTAATTCATGCAGTAGCCACATTGCTCACTCACAACTTTACTGCCAGTAGCTCACAAAATAGAATTTTGCTCTCAAGACTCCGCAGCTTAGAGGGAGCATTGGTTGGGAGGGCGCTTTGTCTAGACCAGGGAGAGGCAACCGTTTTGTACTGAGTGCCAATCAACCTGCAACATCAACACATGAAGAACCTGGTGTGCTGGCAAACAAGGGAGGGGCCAAAAGGTTGTACTTGACCAAACACATGGCTCTCAGCATTACTGCCAGCAGCTCAGGGGCTCACCCCAGTGCCTCAGGTGGAGAACTGGCCCAGAAAAATGGTCTGGTATGCCACTGTTTGTTGAAGGGAAGATGGCATGGCACAGCCCATTCTTGTCAGATTCCAGAAGCTAAGCAGAGCTGATACTTTGATGGGAGACCACCGAGGAAGCCTGCAGAGGAAGGCAATGGCAAACCACCTCTGCTTCTCACTTTCTTTGAAAGTTCCTTGCTGGGATCACCATAAGTCAGATGCAACTTGACAGCACTCACGTACTTACTTCACTCACTTCAGTGAGCTCAAGATTCCCAGAAGGCCTTCCATTCGTGATCTAAGCGAACACAGACGTGCTTAGCTTTAGAAAGATGGTTGCATTGTGCTCCTTTGGACATATTTATTTTTAAATGTATATCTCTCATTATCCCATACTCGAGGCAACATACAGCTGTCTATAATCCACAGAGAAGGCAAGAATTGAAGACAAGATCCTCATAAGCTTGAGCAATGAGCGCACCTGATGATTCTCTGCAGGCATCATGGATACGGGTCAGAACCAACTTTTATTTCAGCCCTTGAGGCTGCAACAATTATAGTGTTTTGTTTTCATCATCCCAAAGGCTACAAGGATATGACAAACCATCACAGCAGCCCAGTAAGTATGTTGTTGGGAATCTACCACCACACAAATTCAGAAGACATCATACAGACAGATTATAGCATTCATAAGACATTGTTACAGCTCCCTGTGGCCACATGATCTTAGGTCAGTGGTCTCTTCTTCCACTGCACTGAGATTGCAATCTACCTTTCTCATTTCTTCAAGGAGGGGGCACCGTGGCTCAGGGGCTGAACATCTGCTTGACATTCAAGGTCCCTGGAACAATCCTCAGTATCTCCAGTTAAAAGGATCAGGTAGGTGGTTTGAAACACCTCTGCCTGAGACCTTGGAGAACCACTGCCAGTCTGAGTAGACAATACTGATCTTGATCAGCCAATGGTCTGATTCATGTGTTCAAGGAACCATGATACTACTTTAGCCTCGCAGGGCAGAGTTCAATGGACAACTTCTGACAGTAGGTCTTGTCCATCCATCTTCATTTTTCCTTGCAAGCAGCTGGCTTCTTCTTCTGAGACTAGTTGCAGGCCATCATGCCCATCCATGCTTCATCACCCATCCTGGAGCTGGCAGCTTTTCTCTCCATTTCCTGCTCAGCAAATGGCCTGACAGCTCCTCCCATTTCCTCCCTTCCCTTCCCTTCCCTTCCCTTCCCTTCCCTTCCCTTCCCTTTCCTTCCTTCCTTCCTTCCTTCCTTCCTTCCTTCCTTCCTTCCTTCCTTCCACTGAATGAGACCATGAGCTTCTCAGGCTCTTATTGTCTGCTCAGACTGGCAGCAGCTCTCCAGCGTCTCAGGTCCTGGTCTGTCAGATCATCCTCTGCATCATCATTTCAATTAGAGCTGCTAGGAATTGAAACTGGGGCCTTCTGCATGCAAAGCAGTTGCTCTGCCACTGAGCCATCGTTTCTCCCCAGCTGAGCATGTAAAGGAAGCACTCAGGTCCTTTTTGGAGCTGCTCCCGAAATGATCACATAGGAAAGAAAGAAACCAGAAGGACTTTCCAGGGCGACTTCAAACCCAGAGCAGAACTGGCACGGCATTTGCATGCTTTCATGCCATGTCATCAAGCTCCCGACGAGGGCTTGCGAGGATGCTAAATGAGGTTCAAGAGCGGCAACAGATGTTCACCCTGATGTCATCGGGGAAGCATTGCAGTGCCAACATTTGCCACTTGCTCATGCCAAGATTTTATTACCATCTAATGAGATTGGACAAATTAGCCCAGAGAATGTTCAGAATTGAAAAGGGATGGAGGTGGAGGAGAGGAAAAAAATATTGTGGAGAACTAATAGGTCACCCTTTCTTTGTTTATAACTCACAGAGAAAGTAGCATGGGACTGTGTTAGAGTAAGTGGGAAAAGAAATGCAAACCTTACCTTAGTTTTTTAAAAGGAGGCCTTTGGAACAATAACAGTGTGGGGAAATGGGTTTGAATTCCCTTCTGAACCCTGGAGACTTCTGGCATGCTCTAGAATGAAAAAAAGATTGTCATATCTAATGGCCAAAGTACCCCTCAGCGATTTCATCTTTATTTAAGGTAGCCACAGAAGCTCCAAAATTGGATGGAAATAAGGGTGCAGAAGCAAGGGGTCTTAATCCACCCATTCCTTCCTATGGTGCCATTTTCCCTGATTGTCCTGGTGATGTTAATTGCAGCTTTGGGGAGGCAATTTGCATCATTTCAAGGGGGAGGGGGGGTGGCACACAGGCCTATTATAAATCTCCTCAATCCCTGAATGCACCTGCTATGGCCAAATTCAGAGTCCCCTCCTGTGGTTGCTTTCAAGAACAATGTCCAACCTCCAGTCTCTTGCATCGCACATAGTGCAGCCCTAAAACATTTCAATACTGTGCTAACATAACTGTGAATTACTCATAGAACTCAGTGGAGCTTACTTCAGAATCAATACTCATAAGATCAGACCGTAAAGCCCATCCCTTAAAGCCCATCCCATTCTTCCTTCCTTCCTTCACAGGACACAGGCACACAGGACATAGGACAAAGAGACGAAGACTCTGGATTTCAAAGCAGTAGAAGATCATGTCCCTTTTTTTATATATGTAGTCTGTAAATGTAGGCTTACTGACAATGTAAGAATGATCTTCTACTGATGATTGGTTACCCTGCTTAAACTAGTTTGATGTGAATTGTGGATAATTTCCCCTGCATATATAACATGAAGGCTTCTATATATTGAGCACTAGATGAAGCTGTATGGTACAACTGAAGAATTATCAACGAAACGAAGATTGGAATCCGGAGTCTTTGTCTCTTCATCCTATGTCCTGTGCACTGGCTTCTTCTGTACAGTGTACACTCTGTGTTGTTGTACATTACACTATATTGTATCTGTTTGTACATATTGTGTTATATAAATATTCTTTGTTCCTTTGCACTTCAGCATAGTGCCTTTGATGGCGTTATTTATACAGTGCTTTTTTGTTGTTCTTTTCAGACCTTGCCAGAGTAATGTGAGGCACAATCACAGGATATAGAGCCTCCCACATACAAGCACACCTTGCCACCAGTTTACAACCAGAATTCCAGTCTAGTAGCTTGTGTCCTTACTGGACTAGAGGCCTTTCTGAAGGGTACAGAATCCAAGCTTGCTGCATTGCAGAATATTATGGGGGCCTATCGGACATAAATGGAAGCCTCTGGCTCTGTAAAGTCATGGTGGTTCCATAGCTCCCATTTCATAAAAATTTCAAACATCTGAAAAGAGACTTACCATCAGCTCCACAATCCAGGCCAAACTCTGTGGTAAAGCTTTATAGAGGCAAGCCAATAAATCTATCTACACTCTGATTATATCTGCACTGAATACTAGACAGACAGCTGTGGTGATGTGGGTGGTGAAGACCTCCAACAATGGCCATATGTGTGAACACCATCTCATGCCACATAGCCAGTGAGATCACTCTATTACCTTCCAGCTTACTCACATGCTAAAAAAACTTAAGGAACTAGTGGATGATGGGCTCTTACCTTCCACTTGTTTGCTTTCTCACTTCGGCATTATGATTTAACCCACTCACTGTCTTCTCTGCAACCATATTTATTCTTTCCCATCTACATTGAACGGTAGCGTTTCAAACAGACAATAGCCAGTCTATTGTAAAACTCCAAAGGGACTGTAGGCATAGGCAACACGAACATTATTCTCTATACTATCATGAAGGTTTCATCCATGGCAGCACTGGGACTCTCTCAATTTATAGTGATCCCCATGCACCAGACCGGGCACACACTCGATTTGATCTTCGTGGCAGGGATTACAGTGGACAGGATTGCTGCAGCGGCAGTACCATGGTCAGACCACTTTGTCCTGAAGGCTCGTCTGAATGTCCCACCCCAACCCTGTTTAGGCGAAGAGCAAATTTTAGCTCGCCCGTGGAACCAAATGGACCCTGTTTGGCTTCAGATGGCTCTGTGGGATCTAATGCCCCCTGGTGGCTCATTGGATGAGCTCGTGGAGGACTGGTATGACCGACTTTTCACAGCCATCTATGAGATCGCTCCCAGGCACCCTCTGCGCTCCCACTCTAGGCTGGCCCCTTGGTATACCCAGGGGTTGAGGCTTATGAAATGAGAGCTAAGACAGCTAAAGAGACAGTGGTAGCGTGCTCACGACGAAGCATCAAGAACATCTTATAGGACATTTATGAGATCCTATGAGATGGCAGTCAAGGCTGCTAAGAGGGAGTTCTATGCAGCCAGGATTGCGTCTGCGAGCTCACACCCAGCCCAATTATTTAGAACAATTCGGTCTTTGACAGCTCTGCCCCATGGCAGACAAAACAGTAGGGAATTGGATATTGGCTGTGAGGCTTTTGCGAGCTATTTCGCAGATAAAGTCTTGACACTCCACCGTGACCCCCCTGCCACAATTGAAACAGTGAGCGAACTAGAGGCTCCTTGTGCATCTTCACAGGGTTTAGAATGTTTTGACCCACTCAGTCTGGAGGAAGTTGACAGACTGCTCGTATCTGTGCGTCCAACCATGTGCCCTTCCTGGCTCATTAAAGCGGGCCACAAGGGGTTTCGAGATGCCGTAAGGGAGATTATGAACAAGTCCCTCTTGGAGGGATGGTTCCCTGAGGCACCCAAGGAGGCGATGGTCTGTCCTCTCCTGAAAAAACCAAGTCTGGACCCAGCTGGATTGGCCAACTATAGGCCGGTGTCCAATTCGCCCTATTTGGGCAAATTGATTGAGAGGGCAGTGGCGACACAGCTTCAGAACTTTCTGGATGATGCTTCTGTCCTCGATCCATTCCAGTCTGGCTTTCGCCCAGGTCACAGGACGGAGACAGTGCTGGTTGCCCTTACTGATGACCTTTGGAGGCATCTGGACCGAGGCGGTGTGGCAGCACTGTTGTTGTTAGATCTGTCAGCTACATTTGACACGGTCAACCACCAGTTGCTGACTCACCGCCTCGCCGACGTGGGGATACAGGGGCTCGCACTTCAATGGTTTGCCTCTTTTCTCCAAGGTCAGGGACAGAGGGTGGCGATAGGGGAACAGCAGTCCTGGAGGCACCCACTTGAATGTGGTGTGCCTCAGAGGGCAGTGCTTTCCCCAATGTTGTTTAACATCTACATGCGCCCTCTCGCTCAGATTGCCAGGAGGTTTGGGCTGGGTTGTCATCAATATGCTGATGACACCCAGCTCTATCTGATGATGGACAGCCGGTCGGGCTCCAACCCAGAAGATCTGAACCGGGCACTACAGGCCGTAGCTGGGTGGCTCAGACTGAGCCGGCTGAAACTAAACCCAGTGAAGACGGAGGTCCTGTGCCTGAGTCGGAGCGGACCAGGGTTGGGGCTCCATCTCCCGACCTTTGATGGGGCGCCATTGGTGCCAGCATCGGAGGCTAGGAGTTTGGGAGTGCTCC
>NW_015162518.1:0-18999 GCF_001447785.1 Gekko japonicus | reverse complement strand
CGGGGAGGGCGGGGTAAAAATCCCAATCAATCAATCAATCAATCAATAACTGATAAGGGAGATTTTGGCCTCCTCTATGCCACACTGCAGTACCACCATAGCAGATGGCCGGAAGATGGTACTGCAGTACTCAGCAAGGAGTGGATCAGGTGACACAAGGGGATTATATACAATAACTGATAAGGGAGATTTTGGCCTCCTCTATGCCACACTGCAGTACCACCATAGCAGATGGCCGGAAGATGGTACTGCAGTACTCAGCAGGGAGTGGATCAGGTGACACAAGGGGATTATATATAGATAGTGCATGGTCCTATACAGCTAGTGAACTGACGCTGCCACTTTGATCCGAATTATGTGTTACTCAGGCATGGACTGAGCTGCCTTGGGGAATTACTTATCCCTGCTTGGCTACCTATTTATAAGCCCTAGCATCTACAAAGCTCTGCTCAGGTGGAAAAAATGTTTCATTTTCAATAGCTTGGAGGGCATATTCTTTCAGTTTAAATAGCTTGGAGAGTGTTTGTTGTGGGGAGGGGAAGGGAAAGGAGATTGTAAGCTGCTCTGAGACTCCTTTGGGTAGTGAAGGGCAAGGTATAAGTCCTCCTCCTCTTCCTCTTCTATTCTAAATCGTTTTTTAAAAGCTATGGACTACTCATTGTGGCAAATATAATCTTTCAGTGTCAATTACACTGTAGCAGGATTGTGACTTCCACAGTCATTTACCAACTTTAATTAAACTGGTTTCTAGCTAATTTTTGGACAATATCCCTCCAATTACAGAGGGCATCTGTTATAATGAAGCTTTCACAAGTGCCGATTTGCTTTAAAGACTAGGTGGATGTACAATTATACTTGTATTAAGTTTCAATGTGTTCTGGATGGCTGTGATGACCAGCATTGCTTTACATGGCTTCAAGGGTTGTGATAATGAAACAGAATAGCACTGCGATGGGGGAACCCTATACATTAAGGAAACATTAAAGTCCATTATCTTCATTAGCTAAGTACATCTCTCTTAACCAAAAAAGGAAAAACTGGATAAGTTTACTCTAAGTAACAGGAAGGTCCAGTAATTGTTACCAAATTGCAAATACCTAGCTAGTTGCAGGAATGCATTTTTAATTACTTTGCCTTGGGTGTTTTCCTTACATGTATTCAGAAGACACCTGGTTGAAAGAAAACTGAAACAACAGCTCCCAGTTCTGGGAAGGGGGAATACAATTGAAGACCTATTTATTAAGTGTACCTAAAAAATGTCACTCCTGCTGTTCTTTTTCAAGGATATCTTCCTTTTGCAACTCCTCTTGGAAGAAGTGAAACTGTGTGGACAATTTTTCCCCCTTATGAAAGGAGTTGTGAAAGGGAAACGGCCCTCAAAAACAAAATGCAGAATAGCTCTGAAGCAACACTGTTTCAGGGAAGTTCCTCTGAGCACATACAGAGAAACTTTTTTCTCCAGCTTCTCCACACATATTTAGAATTAAGTAGAGGGTTCCTTGACAAGGGCAGATGAGAGAGTTTCAATTCAAGCTTGGACTCTGATAACACTTTTATTCTGCTGGCTTTCGCTCAGCCCAAGGGCAGAACAGGCCCGAACAGCAGACTGTAGCAGAAGACTGATAGGCCAGAGAAAACCAACCAGAACGAGAAGTACTATTAATCATAACTTACAGTGGTGTCCCCCCCCCCCAAAAAAAAACCCCCAGCTTTTTTTTTTTTTTTTTTTTAGGAGCAGAGAGGGTCATATTGGGAGGACTAGAACATAGTCACCTGAGCAAAGGGAAGATAATTGGTTATCTGATTGACTGGGACTGCCCAGGTGGACTTCTCCAAGAAACATTTGTTGTTGTTCAGTCGCACAGTCAAGTCCGACTCTTCGCGACCCCATGGACCAGCTCCTGCCAGGCCTTCTGGTTTTCTGCTGTCCTCTGAAGTTTGCTCAATTTCATGTTCATTGCATCGATGACACTGTCTAACCATCTCATCCTTTGCCGTCCCTGTCTTCTTTGACTTTCAATCTTTCCCAGCATCAAGGTCTTCTCCAGTGAGTGCTCCCTTCTCATTTGGTGGCAAAAGTATTTGAGCTTCAGTTTCATTATCTGGCCTTCCAGGGAACAGTCAGGGTTGATTTCTTTTAGGATTGACTGATTTGATCTTCTTGCAGTCCAAGGGACTCTCAAGAGTCTTCTCCAGCACCATAGTTCAAAAGAATCTATTCTTCGGCACTCGGCCTTCCTTATAGTCCAACTCTCACAGCCATACATGACTACTGGTAATACCATTGCTTTGACCATGCGGACTTTTGTTGGCAGGGTGATGTCTCTACTTTTGATCATGCTGTTTAGGTTCGCCATCACTTTCCTCCCAAGGAGCAGGCGTCTTTTAATTTCATGGCTGCTGTCACAGTCTGCGGTGATCTGGGATCCCAGGAACGTGAAGTCTGTCACTACTTCCACAACTTCCCCTTCTATTTGCCAAGGAGTGATGGGGCTGTCGTGATCCACTTATTATGGTAAGGCTGGCCTAGATGAGTTTGATCTAGAGTGTCAGTGAAGTGACAGCTAAAGACAGCATGTGACTGCTAGGAGGCTGGCCAGAACTGGTTTGAGGCAGTGCAGCCTGGCACTAAGTGTGTTGCAGAAGGTTGCATCAGCCATATGCTGATTGGCCAGCAATTGTATATATGTACAGAGTGTACAGAGATCTTTTTCCTTCTCATGTATCAGTTGCAGCGGAGCACTCTGACACTCAGAACTGTATATAGGTGGTGGCTTGGTGTGAATAAATTCACTGTGGTTGCACCTAAGTTCCTGACTCCAGTATTCTGTGGGTACTCTATCTCCCTTGGGCACTAATGTGCCAGCCAGCATTCCACGCGGACCGCGACAGGGGCTGGATGCCATGATATTAGTTTTTTTTTAATGTTGAGCTTCAGGCCCACTTTTGCACTCTCCTCTTTTACCCTGAGCATGGCCCTCCTTAATTAGATTCATTTGTTGTGTCTGGGATGTTATCACATGCACGGCACAGTCAGTATCCCTGATTGGTTGGGACCACTGTAAGCAGAGCCAGGTCAGGTAGGTGATCACCCTATGGCATCGAGTTTTCAGGGGCGCTAATTTAGGTGGAAGTGGATTTCTACGTTTACATCTACGTTATTCATTTTGAATGCCAAGTTAACAAAGGTAACCGTTCATTTTCTTCTATACTGAATATGGCGGGGAGACACGACCCCCTTAGTTTACCTAGGGCACCAAAATCCTTTTGGCTGGGCTTGACTGTAAATCATGCGATGCAGGGAGTGTAACTCCAAAGAACCAAAGTGTTAAAACAAATAGCAGCACCATACAGAACTGCACTTCGGATCAAGACTGTGCAATGAGGGGCGGAGATAGACTCCCTCTGCTATTTCCCAAACCGAAATGGTATGATGGAGCTGTGACCTGCCCTGTGGGGTGAATGCACAGATAAAACAAAGAGTGTGTGAATGTTTGCCCCAAGAGGAAACAGCAGCTCCAGGGCCTGATTCAGGTTGAGGAAACAGAATAGGAGAAAAGGTAGGGGTCTCATTCCCCTATAAGAGCAGGGAATACCTTACTGCCTGCTCCTGTTGCCCGTCACTGCTCTAAGCTAAGGTGGGAGGAAAAGAAAGACCTTTGAAGCTGGCTGCAGAATTGCATCACTTCTTGTAAAAAAAAAAAAATGGAAGTGGCATAGGGCAGCTCTAGGAATTTCTCTTCTGTTTTGTTTCGTATTACAAAAAGAGACATGATGCCGCAACTGGCATTGCACACCCACGGCACAAAATCCCTACCCACAGCCCTCCTGCCAGATGCCAGGCACTGCTAGGGATCTCTAAGAAAAGATTATAAACCTCCCTTGTGCTCCGTGCTGTGAGTCTGAGCTGAATCGGGGCTCTTTAGAGCAGGAACTCAGGATACAAAACTGCCAGTGTCATGTGTGGTTTGGCCCTATAGATCCGGGGAAGAGAGGGAAGGCAAACAGCTGGGGAGTCTCTCCAAATAGATGACCGTGAAGCAATGCTCCCTCTAAGCTGTGGAGTCTTGTGAGCAAAAATTCTACTTTGTGAGCTCCTGGCATTAAAGTTGTGAGTGAGCAATTTGGCTGTGCATAAATTAGTTTGCTCTGAAGCTATCCTTCCTGAGCTAAGACAAAAATGTGTGAGCTGGAGGCTAAGAAACTGTGAGCTAGCTCACACTAACTCAGCTTAGAGGGAACACTGCCGTGAAGTAGGGTTACCAGCTCCGGGTTGCGAAATACCTGGATATTTGGGAGGTGGAGCCTGAGGAGGATGGGCTTGGGGAGGGGTATAATGCCATAGAGTCCACTTTTCAAACTGGCTGTTTTCTCCAGGTGAACTAACCTCTGTCGCCTTAAGATCAACTGTAATAGCAGGAGATCTCCAGCCACCACCTGGAGATTGGCAACCCTACCATGAAGAATTTCCCCCCAGCAGTACGCCCCCCCAAAAAAGGTATGTTTTAAGCCCTCAAATTAAAACACTCAGTGAACTTGTGTCACAGTTTTTAAACTCATTGGGAAAGTCCCTCTCTTCAAAATGCTGTTTACCCCCCCACCCCCACCGCCAAGCAAAATTATTGCTAATCTCCTCATTTCTAACGACTCTCATGAGCATTAACCAGGCCTGCCCCCCCTCAACAGCAAGTTGGCAGAATGGATTTTTCCCCCCCAGCAGCTGCTGACGGTCATCAAAAGTCTGCAAATTCATTCCACGCAGCGTCGTTATCGCTCATAGAAAGGGCAAACTCCTTGACACACTGGCAATGATACAAAGTGGAAAAAAAGCCAACTATCCTATTAAGCAAAAGGAACACCGGGGGGGGGGGGTGGCACAGCGTTGAAACTGTAGCTGGTGGGGGTGACTCAGAAGCTTCCAATAAAATTGGGCTGCCTTCCCTAATTGCTTCAAGATCGTATAGGAACATTTTGTCACCGCGCAGTCTGCTGCTTGCTTGCATACGGGGAAGCTGATGGGTTACTTTCTTCTGCGCAGACCTTCCTGTTTACCAAGTTACCAACCAACCTCTGGCTTCATCCAGCTGGTGCCAGGTTCCCTCCTGCTTAAATTCCAGCCTCCCCCCCACCCACCGTTTACAGCCAAACACCCTCAACCAGAACGCAATTTGGGGTAATTAGTAGCAGGGATGCCTCAAAGACAAGAGCGGCTGAGTTCTTTTAATTTTGCAGAGCTGATTTTATTCTTCCGCCCGTGCTCTCCAAA
Organism: Gekko japonicus; assembly: GCF_001447785.1. NCBI lineage: Eukaryota > Metazoa > Chordata > Lepidosauria > Squamata > Gekkonidae > Gekko > Gekko japonicus. The sequence goes on along the minus strand of NW_015162518.1, from coordinate 13,733 downwards.
TAAACTTCAGTAATGTTAATGGTAGCTGAGCCATTTGCAATTACTGGGATTGCAATATTGGGAAGGGAGGGTTAGGGAAGGAATTGAGTTTCACACCAGATCTCCTCCTCCTCCTCCTCTTCCTACTTACAGCTTTTATTGAGGTAATTTAGTTGAAGGGCACTCAGGTGTTAAAAGAGATTAGCAAGTAATGAAATTGCAATCGCCTGGGTCTTCGGTAGAGGCCACTCTCCTTTATTTATTTATTTTTATGTTCGCTCCATAAACAGTGTGTGGCAGGGCTAACCTGAGGCTAGGGATGTGGGCAGGTTTAGATTGGGCAGCCTTCCAATTGAGGGCCCCCAAGGTCAGTGGCTTGAATTACAAATGCCTGTGGAGCAGACAAAAGGCACTGCTCTGTTGACCAGGCACAGACTGAAGACCAGGGACCTAATATTTATATCTGCCATGATCAATCAAGAGCTTCATACTGTCGGCCAATCACAAGAGACGACACTGACTGAACACTCCTGAAATAATTTCAGGTGGGTTGCCATCAGTGTTTCCTCTAAGCTGAGTTAGTGTGAGCTAGCTCACAATTTCTTAGCCTCCAGCTCACATTTTTTTCCTTAGGAAGGATGGCTCCAGAGCAAACTAATTTATGCAGTAGCCAAATTGCTCGCTCACAACTTTAATGCCAGTAGCTCACAAAGTAGATTTTTTTTGCTCACAAGACTCCACAGCTTAGAGGGAGCATTGGTTGCCATTTTGGTGTGCAGCAGAAGAACAGGATTCGAGTCCAGTCGCACCATTTCCAGGGCAGAAGCTTTTGAGAGTCAAAGCTCTCTTCAACAGATATTGCTCCCTTTGTCAGATACTTTGCCTCGTGCTACTGGACTCAAAGCTTATCCCGGCAATGGGGACTGAGACGGAAGGGACACAAGAGTTCACTAGGTGAGACACCAGCCATAGAGCTTCAGCTTCCTGGTCCAAGCACAGTAATTATCAGATGTGAACGTGTTGGGTATTACAAGTTGAAAACACTCAGTACATCTGGGGTTAAATGTTTGTTTATGTTACTCACAGGAAGTCACATGTTTCTCATGTAACCAATGTTCTTTAGCTGTAAGAAGCCCGGGAATTTTCTCCCTGCTCTAGGAGTTTGATTGGGACGAAAGTGTCAAAGTGTTTTAGCATTTTATGGCTCCTCTTCCCGTCTTTGTTTGCTGTTCTCAAGAAGAAGTAAGAGTAGCCATAATTGCTCTCTTCTAGTTTTGTCTTTGTAGTGTAAGGATGTAGCCGATTTAGCTCGTTATTTTCATCCCAGTTACACTTCCCCATGCTAGAATTTAGTAAAAACTTTATATTTTAATCACACATGGACTCTCAGTCTGAATTATTTTACTCAGGCTCTGCTGGGCTATATTATCTCTGCTAAATATCTCACTCCTACCCAACAGAAAGCCATTTTAAAATGACACTGGTATCTGAAGAAAAGAACCTGAAGATCCACTTTCTGCCTATCCTGAATCTGTGTCCTCCTCATTCTTGCCTTCATACGTATTCTCAGAATGTTCAGAGACTGTGTGATTATTAGGGGAGATACCAAATTGCATAGCCCCATTTCCTCACATGGTTTCTCCCTAAACCTGAAGATCCACTTTCTGCCTATCCTGAATCTGTGTCCTCCTCATTCTTGCCTTCATACGTATTCTCAGAATATTCAGAGACTGTGTGATTATTAAGGGAATACCAAATTGCATAGCCCCATTTCCACACATGGGTTCTCCCTAATTGGGAAGAAACTGCATCCATTTTTTTTTGCCCAGCTGTAACAATGACATTATAATGGAAATGTTGTTGAAGCCGATGCCTGCTTTTATTTCATTTGCAAATAAAAGGCATCAAAAGGGCATCCAAGGAGGTTCAGGTGGCAACTAGGGTGGCCAGATATAGTGAGAGACTTCCCACTGCTGGACTTCTGGGGCTACGGGCTCCATCTTCACCCCTGGAAAGATTATTCTTGAGGTCCTAGGGTTCTCAAGGATGAAAAGCTGCATGTGCTTCAGGGCTATCGTTGTTGGAAAAGGCAATGTCTGGTGTACAAAGAAGAGAAGAAGACCCTGCAGGGGGGAAGCAAGAAGTCAATTAGATAGTGTAGTGAGGTCAGCACCTTCTCTCCTTTTAAGTGTCATCCCTTGTCTGTCTCCTGATTGCTGCTCTTAGGGCAATTCCCCCCCCTTCTTCTAGGAAGTGCCACAGTTGGTCTTACCCTTTTTCTCAGCTAGAGGTGTAGTTAGGAACCTAGCTCTGTCTCTCCTCTTCCCTGTCAAGTATGTTAATTCTTAAATAAACCTTTATCTGCTCTTTAATCAGGTTGTGCACTGTTGCTGTGTTAATTACTCTGCCAACAGTAGAAATGTCTGGTGTACAGTCCGACTTCTGCCCTGGCCATGGGACAGAGACAGCTCTGGTCACCCTTACAGATGATCTCCGTAGGTAGATGAATCGGGGCAGGTCGGCGCTGCTGTTTTTATTAGACCTAATGGCAGCGTTTGACATGGTCGACTATGATCTGCTGACCCACTGCCTCGCCGACATAGGAGTTCGGGGGACTGCATTACAATGTGTAATGTATCCAGCCCAGACAAGCCCAGACAAGTCCAGACAAGTCCAGAGACAAACGTCTAACTTCACTCCAAGAGACAATGGACCATGTGGATCCTAGCCCACTCCAATCAGGGGGTTAGGTTCCTGGCCGAGAGCCAATGGGACTCTCGGCAACTGTAAATAACCTATTGGGAAGTGGCGGGGGGTGTGTTCTGGGTGGCGGTTTCTCAGGGAATATAAGCCGGCCTGCGAGCCGGCCAAAGTTGTCTTGTTCCTGATCGAATAAAGTACGCTTTGCTGAAATCACTCTCCGTTTGCGTACTTTTCACAATGGTTCTCCTCCTTTCTCCATGGACGAGGACAGAGGTTGGCACTTGCTGAGAGGGTCTCCTCGCGATACCCACTTGAATGTGGAGTGCCGCAAGGGGAGATCCTCTCTCCAATGCTATTTAACATCTACATGCGCCCCCTCGCTCAGTTAGCCAGGAGTTATGGGCTGGGTTGCCATCAATATGCGGATGACACCCAGCTCTACCTGTTAATGGATGGCCATCCATCTTCTGCCCCTGACACTCTGGCTGAGGCTCTGGAGGCTGTGGCTGGATGGTTGTAGCAGAGCCAGCTGAAGCTTAAACCATCAAAGACGGAGGTCCTATACCTGGGTTGGGGGGGATGTAGATGTGGGTAGCAGACTCCTCACACTGGAAAGGGTGCCTTTGGTGCTGGCCCAGAAAGTGAGGAGTTTGGGAGTAATACTGGCTGCCGCTCTCTCTATGGAGGCCCAGGCTACTGCAGTTGCCAGATCTGGATTTTTCCATCTTAGGCAAATAAGGCTGCTGAGACCATAGCTCTCCCCCCAGGACTTAGCTACAGTGATCCATGCAATGGTCACTTCCAGGCTTGATTACTGCAATTCGCTCTATGTAGGCTTACCCTTGAGGCTGACCTGGAAATTACAGCTGGTGCAAAATGCGGTGGCGTGCCTGCTGACATCGATGCCTGTGCGGGCTCACATCTGGCAGGTGCTCCGCCAACTGTATTGGTTGCCAGTTGACTTCCAGATTCGCTTCAAGGTGCTGGTAATTACCTCCAAAGCCTTATACGGACTGGGACCCATATATCTGGGACCCGCCTCTTCCCATGTACACCCTGAATAGTGTTACGTTCCATGGATAAACATCTCCTGGTTGTCCTTGGCCCAAAGGACGTCCATCTTGCCTCGACCAGGGCCAGGGCTTTTTCTGCCCTGGCCCCTGCCTGGTGGAACATGCTCCCAGTCAAGATTAGGGCCCTGCGGGATCTTCTTCAATTCCGCAGGGCCTGTGAGATGGAGCTGTTCCGCCAGGCCTTTGGCTGAGGCAGTGGATGTCTCTGTATGGCCTCCCTGAGGTGGTTGGCACTATCTATACACCTATCCATCTGTTAACCCAAATAATATGCTAAAGAACCATACAACCAGTGACTGTCAGAAGTGTGATTGAGTTTTAATGGTCCCGGTCACATGGGCAGGAAAATGCAGGGGGGGAACGTGGCTGTTAGCCCCGGGGCTAAAAACCATGCGGTTGCTTGATCAGACCTACCGATCGAGGTCCCATGGTAGGGGGGAGGTGCCGATCACTCCACTGTCCTGCGGCGCGGCAAAGAAGCGGGGCACGGGCAAACCGGTGGGTTGTTGTTTTATTTAAACTCAAATGTGCGCATGCTCCCTTGGGTGCGTGTTGCGCAGGGCAAACGGGTTGGTTGTTTTTTTATTTAAACTCAAATGTGCGCATGCTCCCTTGGGTGCGTGTGCGCATCTGTGGAGACTTTGAAAAAAAACTTTTCCCGAGGGGACATGGGCAGGCGCCGGAACTACCTCCAGAAACGCGATCAGATGCCCACCCTTGCCCCGCGGTTTCAGGAAACTAGTACCTCCGAGGTACTAGTTTTTTACTGCACGTCTTCGGCGGGAAGCCTCGGTTGCGCCACGGGAGCCCGACACTTCCCAGATGTGCCGGTGAGATCACGCCCGGAAACTCCGCCTATCTTCCGTCCCTCTAGCGTGCCTAATGCTCCGTGTGACCGCAGCCAATGTTTATTATTGTTTAAATTACTAACCTATTTAATTTTAATTGTATTTATTGTACTGTTTTTATGATGTTACCCGCCCTGAGGCAACTTACGGGATGGGCGGGCTGTAAATACAAGTAATAAATAAATAAATAAAGCTCAGCAAAAGGATGAAATTGCCCCTCTATTCTTTTCTGCCATTGTAGCTCTTCGGCAAGACTGGTTGTTTTGGCCTCCCCCCATGTGCATTTGCCACAACTAGTGATTTATAAATGTGCCCTTTTTTTGTTTTCTTTCTTTTCATTGTAAAGCTTTCCATATTCCATCTTTGGGTTGCTCTTGTTCCCTACTTGTTTGTTTCATTGTTTGTTCCATTCTTATGTCATTTGTATATTTCATATGTGACCATTTTTTTTAAAAAAAAGTTAAATGTTGTTTAAATTACTACAGGAAGGTGCAGAGAACTAGAAAGTGACATTATAATAGACAGACAACTGCAATTTGCACAAGGGAAAGACCGAACCAAAAGAGGGCCGTACAACTCAATAGCATCTGTAGACACAATTTGGAGAACTCACAGGTATCTGGCGGGGTGGGCATGAGGGATGCAGCTGATGTTATTTCTGGGGGGAAACCAGTAAGTTATATGACTCCTCATTAGAAATTGCTGTTAACTCTATGGTAAAGCCAAAGTGTCTCTGACAATTCCTAGAGATGACTGACATCACTCTTTTTTCCCCCTCATGGAAGTGACCTCACACTGTCAGTTTGACGGTGATTTTTAAAAATATTTCTCCCATCGCCACTCTGAGTTAGTGTGAGTTAGCTCACAGGGTTTTTTTGCTTCTGGCTCACACATTTTTGTCTTAGCTCAGGAAGGATGGCTCCAGAGCAAACTATGCAGTAGCCAAATCGCTAGCTCACAACTTTAAATGGCAATAGCCAGGGCTTTTTTTGTAGAAAAAGCCCAGCAAAAACTCATTAGCATAATAGGCCACACCCAACAGCAGACACTCATTACCATATTAGGCCACACCCTTGACAGCACAGCCTATTAGCATATTAGGCCCCACCCCCATGTTACCAGAAGTGTGCTCATCCAGCCACACCCACCTTTTGCTTCCTATTCTGTTTACCTTGTTGTCAAAACCCAGGGCTCCTTTGCATGTTCGGCCACGCACCCCTAATGTAGCCAATTCTAATGAGTTCCTGCTGTTGGGTGTGGTCTATATGCTAATGAGTTCCTGCTGGGTGTGACCAACTTGGAAGCCAGCCAGAACTCCGTTCCTGTGCGTTCCTGCCCAAAAATAGCCCTGGCAATAGCTCACAAGAGGGAGCATTGCTCTGAGGACTGGCAGTAACAGACAGTTGCCAGAGGCATGAAGAGACGGTTGCTGGACCTGGCAGCACTGACACAGACCCTACAAAAGTACAAAGTGGTTCAGCTGCTTCTCTGGTGTTCCCAGTCATGAGGATGAAGTCTATGTGAGTGCATGTACGGACTGTATGCCCACATTGTAGTGTTGGCAAATGGAAATGCCAGCTTGCTCAGTCATGTTAACGCCTTATGAGCGTTGACCTGTATATGCCTATTATGTCACATGTACAGAGCATTAATCTATGACAACGTGCCTTTCTCAGGAATGCACTTCATCGTCTTGGAGGAACAACTGATAAGATCTTGGTCTTAGGGGGATGCTGATCTCACATCTATAAAAGGCGACACACTGACTGAGACCTCATCAGAAGATGGGATAAAACACTGTGTCGATAAAACATTAACCGTTTTATGCTACGGGCCTGATGTTTAACTTGAGGCTGCGATAAACTGAACTGTGTTGGATGGCTTTGAAAAGAGACTGTTGTGTACAAGGTAATGGAAAATGCATAATTCTTTTTTAAAGTATATCGCTCTGAGGAATCAAACACCTTACGGATTAGCTATTTGACACACTGAAGACCCTGAAAGCACAGCATGTCTGTTGATGGACTCTTAGCACACCCATTACTCTGTCGGGCCCTGCCTGCCCCCCAGGGGAATGCAGCCTTCGGCTGTCACACTACAAGCATTGGAATGCTACCCAGAGGCCTCAGAATGGGAGAGGAGGGGGTTAGCTCACCCCAGTCCTCCTCCTCCCAGCTAGAGCACCTTTTGCCACAGTTCTGGCACCCAGCATTTTTCCTCCCCGGCCTCTCTACCAGGGCCTCCTTTTGTCCACCTGGCTTCCTCTCGGAGGGTCATTCCACCCTCTCCCACTGAAGCCTGCCCCTGCCACCATCTTCAGGCCATCTCCATTGGTCTGGGCCTGCTTCTCTCTATGTGGGGGCCATTCCTCTCCCAGTCCCAGATGCATCCTGCCTGGGGAGGGGTGGGGCTGCACCACTTCTGGAGCCATGGCCAGCCTCCCGGCACCTTCCGGACCTACCTGCTTCCAGCCTGGCCTCCCCTCCAGTGCCCTGGCCCAGGAAGTTTCAGTGCTGGCCAGATCCTCCTCTGCCAGCTCTACAGCTACCTTCCCCCACCATGTGGACTCTGTAGCTGGCCTTGGCAGCCCAGACCCTACTGTGACCACTGGTCACCCTGCCTCTGCCTCCCCCAGCTCTTCCGGTCTCCCCTCTCTCTCCACCTCCCTCCATCAGCAACCTTGTTTCAGGCACCGGTGGTGCTACCACCACTGCCACCGGCTCTCACAACCTCACCCCCACCTCCACAGCTGCCTGGTGCCCATGTAAGTTGTCATGTGAGGGGTATCAGGCTTTCCTGGAGGCTGGGCAAGGGTGGGTCTGGGAGGTGGCTGGCAGAGGCTTGGCTAAGGCACCAGCGGCATTTCCCTCCTGTGGGCTTGCTGTCAGCCCCAGACATACTTAAAATGTCTACCCAACTTCGTAGTAAGAGTTATAAATAAGAACAAGGAAGTATCAGTGTAAATACCTAATGAAGCATAGAGGTGTTGTGCGGGTGGACTTCAGTCTGAGGGGGAAAAAAAGGTTGAAAAGGCTGAATCAAAAATGGGGGGGGTAGATGGATTTGAAACACAGATTTGAAAGCAACTGAAGACAAATCAAGGAAGAGGAGAAGATAGGAAGTCTGAGTAAAGAGTCTTCCTTAATGGATTTGAATGATGGATCTGAAAGCAACCGAGAAACACTTGAGGAAAAGAGCAAAGGAGGAAGCTTTGCTTAACAGATTTCATAATGGAATTGATCAAACATCTCTTGGTGATAGCATAATGGTTCCGTGTTCCTTCCTTGACATTAATCATATGGTTTAATCACTTCAGTGCAACATCCTTTCTTTTCTTGTTACGCAAAAAGAAACTTCAGATCTTTGGGTTCCTTGAGCATCCTGGTTTGTATTAATATTTGATTCTCTGGATCCCCAACTGGACTGAGCAATAATTACACACATTGTTATGCTAATCCCTTGTACTGACAGTGCCACTGGAGAAAACGGCATTATATACTTTACTCACAGAGTATAATAAGGATATTAATGCCACACTTGACACTTGGCAGCCTTGCTTTCCTTAGCTTGGCAACCAGAATAGCGAAAGACGTGAAGAATGCGACACATTTCTGGCTGCAGTGCTCCTTCTAAAGTATCAAGGAGAATTTGGCATTTAATGATATGCAAAGTGTTGTTCCTGCTTGATTGTAGTATACTATGCATGCCTTCGAGCATGACTTAAAGTAATTTAACAACTGGGATAACAGGCATTTGGGAAGAAACTAATTTCATACGAAAGGAGATCGCGAGCATGAGCCTTGTTCATTAAAGAAAAAAGTTTCCTCCCAGTGCTAGGCAATATTGGATCGGAAGGAGGAGGATTTCAGGCAGTTCTCTTCAGCTGCTTTTGAATGAGACGGATTTTGGCAAAGGATTGGGTGGTGGTGGAGGAAAGTGCTACCTGGTTGTGGCCCCACTTATGGCCACCACAAAGGGTTTTCAAGGCGAGAGACATTCAGAGGTGGCTTGCGGCTAATGATTTCAGTGCTGTATGTTTCCCAGCTCTTCTGAATCGACCCTCTCTCCTTGAATCGGTTAGGTTTCCTGGGAAGAAATGTAGACTATCCAGGTGACAGGTCAAGGCTCTGGCTTGGGAAATGCTTGGACATTTGGGGGCAGTGCCAAGGAAGGGTGGGGGTTGAGAAGGGGAAGCCGCTCAGCCGGGATGTGTTGCCATAGGGTTCATCTCCCAATGCTGCCATTTCTTCCAGGAGACCTGATCACTGTAGTCTGGAGATGAGTTGTAGTTCTGGGAGAACTCCAGGCCCTACATGGAATTTGGCAACCCTAGAATGGTCATAGCTCTACCTAGGAATTAGTTGTAAAGCCAATGTTTGCATCCAGAAGGTTGCAGGTTCAGTCCCCACCTGTGTTTACTTCTATTTTAGGACAAAATTTGGCACAACTGTGGTCAGAGGTTTAACTTATAGGGCAAAACTTAAAATCAGTGGGGGGTACAGAGGTCATTTCGGGGAGGATCGCGGGGGATCGCAGTTCCCCCAGGTGAGGTATGGGGGGCAGGGCACATGATGAAGCCCCGCCCCCTGCTTCCGTCCGCCCCGCTTCCGGCCCTCATTCAGCCAGGAGGAGGAAGGAGAAGAGGGAGGGTAAGTTGCTTCCTCCCTGCCTCTCCCCCCCCCTGCCTGCCTGGGGCCAGGGAGGGCCTTCGCACTCCCGCTGGCCTTGCAGGTCCACCGCCGGGCCCCTCATGGAGCTCGGCAGTGGAGCTGCAAGGCTGGCGGCGGTGGCCGGGATCGTTGGGGGCAGGGTGTGTGGCCTTATGACACACTTCCGGTGATGTCAGGGGGTGTGGCATATGTTAATGAGTTATGCTAATGAGTTCCCCTAGCTCTTTTTCTACGAAACAACCCCTGGGGGGGTATATATTGCAAATATAATAAACATATCGTGTAGCATATGGAAATGCATGTAGTCTACAGACACTGGTTTTCATTGCAGCTCTTTTATGGTTTGTTGACAGATTTGAATGATAAAATAGGATTCATAGCAGTATATTCTATTTATCTGAAATATTTCTAAGCTGCCTTTCCACCCAATTCAGTGATCCTAAGGCAGTAAACATTAAAACATTTCAAATCTTTTTTTAAAAAACATTCAAAATAGCCCTGACCTGGATTGCCCAGGCAAGCCCGATCTCATCAGATCTTGGAAGCTAAGCAGGGCTGACCCTCGCAAGTATTTGGATGGGAGACCTCCAAAGAATACCAAGGCTGGGAGGCAGAGGCAGGCTATCAAGCCACTTCTCTGAACATCCTCCATGCCCCAGTAGGAGTCACCAGAAGTTGCCATGCCTTCCAGGCATGGGCACACACACACACACACATGCAAAATATATAAAAAATATATAAAATATTTAAAGCAACTAAATAAAATAGATAAACACATAAATGCACCAAAAAACAGCAACAAACACATGCAAACAGGGAGGAGCATAAATAAGAGTTAGGGAGGGAATGGCAAAAGAAACAAAAAAGCCTTCACCCACTGGCAGAAGGCAACAACAGAGGGTAACAGATTGAGCTCTCATGTGGAGAGAGTTCCGAAGTTTCCGTACCACAACCCAGAAGGCCCTTTCTCAGTTTGCCACCAGTCTAGCCTCAGATGCTTGGGGCACCCAAGGCATGGCATCTGAAGAGAACAAGAAGTTGGGTAGGTTCATATGAGAGTAGGTGGTCTACGTTGTAAGACCCATACTATAGCAGTAGAGTTATATACTTCTAACCCCATTGAATATGATGGACTTATCCCTACTTCAGAGTGCAAAGTAAGTAACTCTAATACACTGAGCTGGAGTACGTTAAATCAACAGCAAGCACAAGGTATTGCTTTGATAATCAGACAAAAAGATATAAGGAAGGTTCCTGGCATTTTTAACAGACCACAGACTTCATCAATGGGAAAACAAGAGGTCACCCATCTTCTTTCCTTTCTGCCCTTGAACAAGTATCTGAGATACTCCATAGTAGATCAGTAGGTGCATATATTATTGGTAGTGGTTAAGTGCGCGGACTCTTAATCTGGGAGAACCGGGTTTGATTCCCCACTCCTCCACTTGCCATTGCTGGATGACCTTGGGCAAGCCATAGTTTTGTCAGAGGTGTTCTTGAAAAGAGCAGTTTCTGTCAGAGCTCAGACCCACCTACCTCACAGGGTGTCTGTTGTGGGGAGGGGAAGGGAAAGGAGTTTGTAAGCTGCTCTGAGTCTCCAAGTGAAGTGTGGGGTTTAAATCCAATCTCCTCCTCCTTTTCCTCCTTCTCTGTTTAGCAGTGGAAGTTCCCATTCCTCATTACTGTACCTGATAAATCTCTATCCTATTTGGTCCTCATTTTCTGACTTTGGGGGATGTTTCATTAAGATGATGTGAGTCTACACTGTGAGCACCATTGCTAGTTAATTCCATACATTTGGTCTCTAGCAGTCCCATTTAGCAGTGTGCAGGAAACTAGTGCTCATGTCCCGCTCATATGCACATAAATGCATGTGCCTGAGCAGTACGGGACTGTTACTCAGTGGCAGAGGACACTCTTTGCATGAAGAAAGTTCCAGGTTCAATCCTTGCCCCTTCTCATTTTTAAAAATCTCACATTACAGTGTTGAGAATGAACCTATTAGAAAGCCATGCCAATCAATGTAGATAGCAGTAAGCTAGATGAGCAGTGTAGACAGTTTCACATGTTCAAGGTACAGAAAGCCATTTCATTTACGGAGGTATTTTGAATGGTTGATAACCCATGATTGATAACTGTTGGCAATGGATAAACCCCCCTTTTTACTTTTAAACCATTGGAGGAGAGTCTATTGTAGAGGCAACTAGTACAACGCAGGGGGCAGAGTTTTTACTAATCTGTAGAGATGGTGAAGGGAAAGCTTGGTATGAGGCTAGGTTATGTGAGCATGCCTATTTCCATGAAATGTAGTGGTTATGCAAGCTAAACTCTAATCCCTAGGTTTCCAGTAGGGGTGTGCAAAAAACAACAGCAACAACAGTATTTTTTTGAGTTCGGTTATATTGAACCCCCGAAAATATTGGTATTTCTCAATATTCCTGAATCCCAATAGCAGTATGGTATTTGGATTTGGTAAATATTTGGGATTCTCAATTTTCTTGCTCCATTATACCCTATGGAGACCATTAGAGTCATTGGTCCCCCTACAATATAATGGAGAATCAATCTGGGGATATCTGTGGTTCTGTGGGAGCTCTTTTTTTTTTTTAGGTAGAGGGGCCAAATTTGCTTCATAGATTCTGGTGCTCTCCTCAAAAAACCCTCCAAGTTTCAAAAAGATTGGAAAAGGGTGGGCCCCAGAAGCAAATGCCCAATCCTCCTTTGTTACCAATGGAGGTGGGGAAGGCATTTAAAGGGAACACAGTCCCTTTAAATGCCTTTTGCAAGCCATAGTTAAATTATGAAGGCATTTAAAGGGCTTGTGGTCTCTTTAAATACTGTTTCCAAGCCACGGCTGCACCCAGAATGTGTTTAAAGGGACTGCAATACCTTTAAGCACCCTTTAATGCCAGCTATCCAGCGGCCCGGGAAAATCTTGAGTATTTTGGGGATTTTTCAGGCTTGAATGTAACAGGTAGCTGGATAAATACCCCAACTGATATCTAGCTAAAAAAATTACCCAAAAAATACCAGTAAGGGATTTGGAGCGGGGGTGGTTTCTGTCTCAGATAAACTGAATGTACACCCCTAGTTTCCAGTTCAAGTCCAGTCCTATTAGCATCCATAATCAACTGATTTCCAGTGGTACTATCAATGGATTAATAATAATAAATTAATACATGTGTTGTTTGCTCTTAAAATAAGGCATTCTGTCTCCATTCTAGTAACAAATATGCATGTTTCATGTGTCCGTTTGTGTGTGGGCGGGTTACATCTTGGTTTTGCTCTTGAAGATTATGCCTGAAAGCCCAGATATTTTTGAGCATGTTTGCGGTTAATATCTGATCAAAGAACACTTGAAACTCCATGAACATCAAAGATTCCTTTTATTTAAAAAAAAAACTGAACTTTTTCTACTTTGCCTATAAGCATAGGTGGCCACAAGTTTAGTGAATATGACTTAGTGCTCACTTTAATTATTTTTTCCAAGTACTGCAGTCATTTAAACAATATTGGATTTGCCAGTAATGTCTTCCTTTGTACGTTAAATTACCACCCCTGTTTCTTGGGCTGTATGTCTGGATGATAGCTAGCATTACAAAGAGTGGCTCGTTCGTAATTATAGTAATTCAGACCAAAAGTATGCTATTTCAGGGGGAGGGGGATAAATTAACATTATTTTTAAAAGATGAAGTATAAATTTCAATTACAAAGCAGTTGCAAAAGTTGTAGGACTAAACTCATTAAAAGTATAAGACAGAAATCCCAGCAAAATGTGTGCATGTTTTAAATCCAGCTAATGCCAAACAGATGGAGTCTCCTCTCACTTGTAAAGGTTTCCTGTTGGGCATCTCCATGATGTTCTCCATCATTTTTCTTTTTAAAAAATGAACTTGAATTCTTTCTAGGGTGCTGCAAGTGTTCAGATGTTAAGAAAAAATAAGAAACATCCTCATGCAATGCATCACAGACTGAATGATATAAGTCAAAAATATGTGATTAATATAAGAATTATATTTGCATATAATTCTTTGTAACAGCAAAGTTGTTAGCTGAGTATCTATCAGAAAGGCAGTGAAGTTGGGCTATCCTCAGAGAATGTTGGGGTTTTTACAGGTTATGAAGAAAAATTAAACTAATTTAATAAATGATGGAAATGCAGCATGCTCCATATCTTTCATATATTTATAAAAGTGAATGTCAGTGAAATTGTGGGGGGAGACAGGGTGTAAAAAGTAGCCAGTTCAAAACTTGAAGAACTTACGGTGCCCTAAAGAGAGAAGATCTGAGTTGGGTGGATTTCTCCATTCTTACCCTCTCCCCGCTATTCCTCAGAGGTTTCGACCTTACCATATCTCTAATAAGGATCGGAGGCAACAGCACTGTGCAGATTGAAAAATGGGAAGACCCTCAGGTACAGGATATATCTTTCTGCAAACCTGTGTTAGATTTGCACAAAA
>NW_015162517.1:532923-569427 GCF_001447785.1 Gekko japonicus | reverse complement strand
GCCCCCCACTTTCCCCAGGCCCCCCCCACACTAAAAAGGTCCTTGCTACGGGCCTGAGTATAAGTGTAATTAGGGAAGGATTAGAGCAAGCAAGCACCTTCCCCCTGTTGCTTGAGCCTGTAGGATAGATTAGACTTAGAACCCCTTTTTTTTTTGGTAGACATTGTTCTCTTTTTTCTTCTTCTTCTTCTTCTCTCTCTCTCTCTCTCTCTCTCTCTCTCTCTCTCTCTGGTGGAGCAAGATGCCCTCCTAACTTCGGAGCAGAAGGAACCCTCATGGTGAGTATCCAAGGTTCCATTCTCTGAGGAGTAAGACATCTTGATATGGGACCTCCAATAGCAGTGCCCCAGTGATGGGTGGAAATTAGCCACAGCATCCACTACATGGTGCCACACTCCACATCTGAAGGCAGTGTCTGCTGAGGAGAAGGAGTTAAGTTTGTAGTGTCTAACAAATACTGAAGTTGAGGACCATGTGGCTTCCTTGCATATTTTCTCCACTGAGGCTTGATGATCAAAGGCTGCATTAGTGGCTGCACTTCTCACAGAGTGTGCTGTGATCCCTGCTGGAACTGGAATATTGCTTGCCTTGTAGGCATGGGAGATATGCTGGTGAATGGCATAGCTAATGACTTATCTGGACATCTTCCTCTAATTCAGGGCTCTTAATGAAATGAAAAATAGAGTCCATCTTTCTGATGAACTCTGTACGTCAGAGGTAAATTCTGAGGGTCCTCTGGAGGTCTAATGAGTGCCAGACATTTTCTTTGGGGTGGCTAGGACATGGGTGGGAGGATAGGAGATTGATTTCTTGACTCCTGCGGAAGGTTGAGTTCACCTTTGAAATAAAGGTGGGATCTGGCTGGAGCACCATCTTGTCCTTGTGGAAAACACATAGGCCTTTCTTGGCTGACAAGACTCCCAGTTCTGACACTATCCTAGTAGAAGTCAACACCGTAAGGAAAAGGGTCCTCATGCAGAGCTATTTTAGGGAAACCTGCCTTAAGGGTTTGAAGGGAGGTTTGGTGAGGACCAAAATAACTATGTGCAGTCTCCACGTGGGGAATCTGTGGATCACTGAATTGTTGATCTGTGCGACCCCTTTAAGGAAGCTGTAATGGAAAGCTTAATTTCAGAGCAAGGTTTATAAGCATAGCCAGCTGCTTGGAAGGTAGCCTTCAGCTGAGTGGTCACATGACCAGAGAGACAGAGAGTGTGTGTGTGTATATTATGAACTGAGATCGAGGCAGCTCTTAAAGAAGTGGTTCATGTTTATTCAGCTCGTAACAACGCAAGACAAAAATGCATAGAACCAGGCTGACTTATATACAATTTGAATGGGTAACCATGCCCAACAAACAGATAATATCCAATAGAATTACAGGGCTTGGAACCTATGAGAGTGGTTCCCGCCGAAAACATAGGCTTCTCTGATTGGTTAGTTCTTCAATCCAGACACTGCTTTGTTTGAATAGAACTTATGCTTAAGGTAAACATTGCTTTATTAACTTAAGACATAACAGTGTGATGTAATGGTTTTGGAATCTTCAGTTTTGAACTGGAGGGAGGGGGGGACGGTTGGAAAAGGTAGTTAACGGCTGACTCCTGACCAGAAGAGGAAAGAGAAAGGGTGTTCTTGGATGGGAGAGAGAGCATGGACCCTGTGAGCTGCTGAGGAGTTTAATGATAGAAAGTCCTGGTGTATAACTCAGGCACACATAGTGCTCCTCTGTTAGAAATCCTGTTGGGGAAGGTTATACATTTCTATCTAGGGACCAACTGCAAGTGAAGCAGTTTAAGGAGATGCTAGACTGTGGGAGAGCCTTCAGTAGAACAGAGATATAAAAGATGGAGTATGCAGGAAGGGTGTGGTCTGGAAGAAAAGTAAAAGACCTAAGAGCAGCCCAAAGTTAAAAAAGGAACAAAAGAAAGCCTGATCAACTGATTGACTCCCTGTATATAACCCTGCCCCCTGTGTTATTTTAAATAAACTTGTATTGGTGTTTAAAGTGCAGGGTGTCATAAACCTCTGTGTCAAAAAGAGGGCGGACTGGTGGTAGAGAGGGGGAAAGTGTGCTGAGAGCCCCCTGCTGTTACAGAAGCAAACTATATGAGGATGTCTGGGTAAGGGGACACCATCTATCTGCAGAAGGATAGTGGTTATAGCTGCTACCTGGCAACAAAGGGAGGGTGCTTTCAAATTTTGATGAATGCCCTCTTGTAATAAGGCCAGCAGGTGGCCAATTCCTGAGCTGAGGAGATTGATGCACTTGTACTATCACCACCTTGCAAAGGCTTTCCGGGCACCACCCCCAAATTCCCAGTAATTTCCTAGGCTGGAGTTGACAATCTTAGCCAGGATCCTCCAAACTATCAACCTGCTCCTTCAGGAGGGTCCATCCTACTCCAGAGCAGGATGACTCCTCAAAGCTTGTGAAACTTTGTCATTGACAACACAGGACCTCACTCTTGCCCAGCTTCAGCTTCAGTTTATTGTCCTTCATCCATCCCTTCTCCAGTCTCATTATTTTCATTCACAGACCCACCCAACTCAGCTGTCAAGGAGTAAGAAAGCTGGATGTAATCAGCATATTGGTTGCACCTCACTCCAGATCCTCTGATGATCTCTCCCAGCACCTTCATGTTCATGTTCAGCAGCATTGTGAGGAAGAAGGATCTCTGTGGATTTAGATTTTCAGAAAGATGTGCAAATGTATCATGCCTAATAAAGGCTTGTATATGATTTCATTTAAACTGTATTTTTATACTATACCATCCCTCAAGATGGCAGTGACTAGTGAAAGTAGGGAAGTTTCTCTGGGGAAATGTAGCTGCTCTAAGAATGGCAATTGGCAGCTGCTGCTTGGAGGCTAGCCAATGAGGCTGGTGGACTTTCCTCTCAAAAAACTGAGGAAAACAACCTCCAGCTGATGGTTTCAATGCACCACCAGAAATCACTGTGGAGCAAGGAGTATGGTCATTTTAGCTACACTTGCCAGGAGTCTCTGAAGGAAGGGTTTTCACAGAGTGTTGAGAAAACAATCAAGGATTAAGGTAGGGTATTGTGTTTGTACAGACTGTATGTGAAACCATAGATAAGACTAACTGTGGTTAATAAAAAAGTTTTTAAAGTTGGCTTCGAATTCTTGTTTCAGGTACTTGAAGTAACAATAGTTAGTGTGATGATGAGAGTTTACGCAGTCAGTTAACTAAGAATACTTGAATTAAACTATGAATTCACATTATGTCTAAACCCCAAGATTCATTGTCATATACTGAAACCACTCATGGCATTTTTGGTGACAATAACTTAAGAAAAAATACTAAAATTGTGATATATATATATTTTTAGTAATACAATTTTTAGTAATACAATTTTAGTATTTTTTTCTTTATATATAACTTTAGCCAGGATAAACTGATGTCATAAAATATAAAATGAGCTAATGGAAGATTTTGTTTTTAATGAAAGCCTCGTACAGATTTTTACATCAATCATTCCAAAAAGATGATGATTAAATTTGGAGAATGATGCTAAAGTTTATATCCTAGTCAAGTAATTAAGAAGAAATATACTGGAGCTGAATCTCAAACATGCTTTAAACAGTAGACTTTATCAAGCAATATGACTGTTGCTTCATATTTTGAAAGCAGAGGGCACTGAAGTTCTAGGCCTGGTGCCTTATGGTCTAACCCTGGTGAAGAAGATGGTCTGGTGTTGAGATGCTTGTAAAACCAGAATAGATTTGGAGGTCTCTTTCTGAGATGTGGAATGTTCATTTTGCATCCTATTAGATACCTATGCTAGAGATGCAAGAGGTATCCATTGGAGCATGTGAAGTCAAGTTGTTTTTTTTTGTATAGAATGATCAGGATAGAAGAAATATCCATGCATTTGTTCTAAGATAATTTTTTTGAGGTTTGGGTTCTGAACATATATGTATATTCTACAGTAACTTTTCTGGCATAACTGGCACTATCCCATGCAGCATCACTGCTTAGAATGTTTTTAACCCTGAGTTAGAATAAGTTGGTATTTATTTATTCATTCATTCAATTTTTATCCCACCCTCCCCACCACAGGCAGGCTCAGGGTGGCTTACACACCACAGGCGGCTCAGGGTTAAAAACATTATTTCCATTCTGGTTTGATCTTATTGTTTCCCCGTACCTGTAAGTAATGGTGTTTATGAGGTCTCGTAACAGGGGTGGCCAAACCTGCTTTTAAAGTAAGAGTCACATATACATGAACAAATATCACACACACATTTTTATTGAAAAATTTGAAGATTTCCTTTTTATTAACATTCAGTGAGACTGCCAAAAATAAAAACAAAAGGGGTAAAACAGATATTGATAATGATGTTTATTTGTCCAATGATGTCTATTTGTTTGCTAATAATATTTATTTGAGAGAGAGTGGTGAAAGAAAAGAATGAAAGAGTTGGAAAGAAAGAGAGAGAAACAAAGAAAGCAAATAGATGGGGGAAGAAAGAGAAAGGAAGAAAGGGACAAAAGGAGAAAGAGAGAAGAAGAGAAAAAAAGGTGGAAAGAAAGCAAATAGATGTGAGGGAGGGAAAAAGAAAGAAAGAAATATGGGGAGGGGAGGAAGGATGGAAGAAAGGAGGGGAAAAGAGAAAGGTGGAAAGAATGAAAGGTGGAAAGGAGACAGAGAAAAAAGAGAGAAACAGAAAAAAAAGAAAGCAAAAAGATGGGGGAAGGAGGGGGAGGAAGGAAGGAAGAAAAGAGAGAGAGAGAAACAAAGAAAGCAAGTAGATGAGGGAGAGGAAGGAAGGAAGAGAGAGAGAAAGAGAGAAAGGCAGGGAGGAAAAGAGAGAGAGAGAGAGAAAGAAAGAGATAGAAATAAAATGAATAAATGGGGGGAGGGAGGGAGAGGTGGAAAGAAAGCAACTTTTAATGTGTTCTCCACATACCCCCACCCCCATGCCAGCTGGCTTGGCTTGGAGAAGGGATTTAAAGAGACAAATGCATTCTCCAAGTTGGCTGGCGGGGGGGGGGTGCTTTCTTTCCCTGCTCCCTACCTCACACCTACCCAGGGAAGGAAACACTGGCTGGGAAAGGGAAGTCAGATTGGGGAGGCATGTCTCCCCCTTTTTCCCCAGCTGCCATGCCAGGAGCCACACAATATGTGTGAAGGAGCTGTATGTGGCTCCTGAGCAGCAGTTTGGCCACCCCTGCCTTATGAGATCAATGTTAAGCCCCGGATTTAATATGGAAAATGATTTCTTTTGCCTCTCCATTTGTCACACTCTCCTTCCCCCAAGTTCTGAGTATATACCTTCTCAAGTTCTCATGTGAGGTATTCAAGGTATTCATTGTTGCTCAAATGGAGTTGATACATTTAAAGCTCCCCACTTCACACTTTAGACTCCTTGTATGAATTGAAGTATGAAGATATGAGTAATTGTTTTAATGAAAATTTCTCCTCCTCACCACTTTTCTGTGAGTTCATTGTGAATGTAATTAGGTCTGCCCGTGCCGTAGTCATCGCCCTGTGAGCCTGCAGATAAGGCATAAATATGTTTCTTCCACTATAATCCTTCTGCTTAAAGATGATAGGGAAAGCACAAATGAATTTACCACTATTCCTGTTTGCTGTGAACTGGAACCTTTTCAGTCATAAATGATCACATAATGTCAAATGTTGATGCTGTTTCACAATACATTTTTTTAATACAGATACCTAATAGAAGTCCCTAGAGTGAAAAATAGTAGGCGTATAGGTTTCGTCCTTTTCCATAGCATGAACTTGAATGAAATATTTCTTTGACCTTTCTTTGAAATCTAGCATCAAATAAAACTGTGGTTTCTCTTTCCATACATATTGTCTAGGAGATCAGTTAGGTGACCTCCCAGCCTTCAAATTCCTTATGTCTGGCTTAATATTCAGTAACTTCATGCATGGAATCCCTAGTATTCTGTCTGAGTAGCCTATAGCTTATTTCCATTGTTTTGTGTACTTCTTATTTGCGGAGAATATTTTGTCACAGGCTTAGATTTTATGAAGCATGAAATCAAGATGTTCACAGAGGCAGATCTTTCCTTCTACCCTCTTCTTCCCCCAGTAATCCCCTAAGATCCTTGAATATCCAATGCCCTTGTGATGTTTTTTGACCATAAGTCACTGACTTTGGAGTAGGGTCTGTTGGAAGATGCTAAAGAAGGAGATGTCTCGAACACCTTGCTCTATTTTTTTTAAGCATTCAATCCACAGTATTTTTTCAACAGCTGATTAGATATGTGTGAATAGCTCCTGCCAGAAGTGACCAAATTCCCAGACATCTCACTAATATTTTGAATTTTCAGAAGCATGTATGGAATAGGTTGGAATCAAATTTGCTCTGGGTTTCTCATAATAAATATATGTTGAGGGAAATCGTGGTGTTGCATGTGCCATGGTAGCCATTTACTAGCCAGGTTTTTGACAGCTGGCTATTCCATCACTACTTAAAAATTAGCATTGCTTTCTGCCATGATACACAACAGCCCTCCATTAAGGTGAGCTACCAGTTGTAAGGAGTCTTCTTTTTGACATTCACATTGCAGAGCAAACTCATTTTTTTCTTTCTATTCCTTCATAAAAAGATGAATGATACAAATGCTAGAGAGGTTATACTGCTTAGGTCTTTTCATAAAGACGTATGCAATTTTGTATGTTAAAATGTTAAAGTTTTTTTAAATTAATGTGGCTATAGTGTTGGAATTGGTTTGTTTTAAATAGACATTTCAGCTTAAGTACATGTGGGTGTTTCCCATAAAGCGGACTTACACAGAGTCAGACCACTGGCCTATCAAAGTCAGTATTGTCTTATCTGACTAGCAGGAGCTCTCAGGGTCTTGAGTGGAGGTCTTTCACACTGTGTCACCAAGTAAAACAATGGTTCTATGCCTCAAAAGGTTTTAGAGGTAATAAGCACACAAGTGGAGTAAAGGTTAAAGACTTCACATGATGCTTATGTCCTTTCTGCCATCAGGAACCCTTGGGGAAGAATGACAACAGACAGACCAGCTGGAAACAGCCAGCACATAGCCCCCTTACGGTCTCAATCTACACTGAAGTTCAACCATCAGGGGCTACTCTTAGGGTTTATATACTATCTTAACTTAACATTAATCACACCTGTTGTGTTACTACCCTTGATAAAAGCATATTGTCTAAAGGTCAATGGATTAGCTTGAACATGTGGCAAGTGCTCAACATAGGCCCCAGTCACACGAGAGGTTTTGGGCCAGGAGAGAGACAGATCGGGGCCGCAGCAAATGGGCGCAATCCCACCGCAACATCCGGGAAGCATTGCGTGCCCGTTCTCGATCCGGCCCTTCCACCCAAAACCTCGCAGCAAAAAATGAATGACCTACCATGGTGGTTTGTCTGGGAAGGCCACATCAAAGCCGGCCATGGGATTGCTGGCGCGTCCTTCCGCCGGCGCATCCTCGGCACCTGGCCGAACTGCGCACGCTCACACAGCAGGCTCCCCCTCCCGACGGTAGCTTCCTCCCTGGCATCTGACCATGCCGGGGAGCAACGGCACCGCAGCTCAGGGGATCCATGGGATCCCGCCGCAGCGTCTCTACTTTGGTGCGTCTCTGATTTGCCGCACTTTGGACGATGTTTTTCCTGCTGTGTGGCAGGGACCATAGTTAATTACATGGTAAAGCCCTCTACCCCCTCTGCTCCTATACCTGGCGGATAATTCTACAAGTATAAAGAACACATTCCTAACCCAGAGAACATGGTAAAGGATAAGAAAAAAAATATGTCCAAAGCACCTATGTTCACAAGGAGTCGGGTAAGGAAGGAGTAATTGCTGTACCCTTGCTGTACAGCTTGTCAATATGACAATTTTCTTCTGCATGTCCAGGACATGCATCAACTATTACCTGACTCTTTTCTGTGGAAGAGACCAAACTGAACATGTGCTTCTGCATGCCAAGCAGACACTCTGCTACTGAGCCACAACCTCTCTCTGGATCTACTACTGCATTCTACGCAAATCCATCCTCACTTTCCACTGTAATGTTTCTTAAACCATACTAATAAATTTAAATGATCATTTAATGTTAGCACAATATTTCTCAGTGATATCAGATACTTCAATAATATAACCCTTGCTTTATTACTATTCTGCCAAACCAAAGTGTTATAGAACCATTAACATTTGCTCAACCTTTCAAATATTTTGAGTTACTTATCTGTCTAGCAGATCACAACATGTAGGGCTGTTCACAGGCAGGCACCACAGAGAGGCAGTGTGAGAACACAATAATGCATTGAGTGAGTGTTTGAAAATAGTAATTTACTTGCCTTGTCAAGAAATAAGTAATGGCTATTGACTTAAAATGGAAGTCAATCTTACTATGACGGAGCAATAGTGTGAGTTCTGAGGCTGTCATTTCTATTCAGATTCAATATGGGACAGCAGTTCCCTTTCCAACAAAATACATAATTTTCCTATTGTTGGTGTGGTTACCACCAGTTTTGAGAACAGGCAGAAAGCAAAACTGCTTACCTTTTTAGCTAGCAATAATGTATCCTATTATCTATTTTCCCAGGTAGGCATTGACACTGTAATATGCTTTCAAGAAAGCATTAATAAAAACCAGTGATTGTTCTTTATTCCTTCTGGTAAAAATGCATACATGCAAAAGTGTGTCTTATGCTAAAACTGGTGATTCAGTGCTTCTTTTATTATAAGTAAACAATGCAGGTAAAGTGTAGTGATGGAATATACCAGGAATGTGGAAGAACACTTACAATGGTCGTACGACATAATACTTTAGCCTTTCAGCACTTTCACACCTGCTGCCCAGATTATTGGACTGAAGCCTGTTGCAGCTTGTGTTGGTTGGTATGGGAAGGGTTTTCAAAAAAAATATCCTGCTAATGTAACTGTGTTTGCTACATTTAATGAATGTGGCTGACTCAGACACAGCAAGGATATTCACAGAAGCAATAGAATTTGGACACACATATGCTCAAATCCTTACAAGAGTTGTGTTAAGCAAGCATCTGAAGTTAATAATTCAAGTTAGTATTTGAATATTTTCATCTGTGGTGGTTGTTTTATCTCTGGGTGTTATTCCCCCCCCCCCCGGAATGCTGTTTTACACAGTGGATGAGACTGCATTTATTTTCTTTGGTTTTGCTTTTTTGCACAGATTCTGTTGCTGTATTTTGTTATTTTCTTTTATTTTTATTGGCCAACACAAAATTAAGGCCTATCATGCATGGGTGCTTTGCGTTGCTTTCACCATGCATGTCCATCGGTTTGGTCCTGCATTGTTTTTCCACCCTTCAGTGCTCAGTTTGCTTCCTATTCGCTGTTTCCGCGGGTTTCCTGAGAGTGGTTTTGTGCCAGCTTTTCCCTTGCCTCACTTCCAAGCTGAAGGTAAGCTGAAAGCATACAGATTCCCTTGGATTTCCCCCCGCCCTGTCCCCACTCCTTCATAGGCCACTCACCCACCCACATTTTTTCCCCCAAGCGGCATGAGTCTAGCTATATGAGACTATTGCTGCTTGTAAAAAAATGACTCCCTGTTTGACTGCCCTCTCCTGCCTTCCAATTTAAACTGGGTGGCAGGAGAGGCCAGCCCAGCTGGGCTCACTGTACATGTGGGGACCTCTGGTTTGCTTTTCTTGATAATGCTTTCTACAGTTGCTTCTGCATGGAGCTTGGTATAATATATATCTTGTCGCAGAGGGGGTAAATACAAGATTATCATATTCTTACTAATTCAGTATGGCTTCTAGTGTGAAAATGATAAACTGAACATAATGAAGGTCCAAAAACTGAAGTCTCTGGCCAATTTAAATGGAAGGTGGTTGTTGGACGCTAATGCACAGCTGCGATAGGGCAATTGCATACATTTAAAAAAACCTTTGGACACCACCCCCACATGTCGCAAGTGACGTTCCACTCCAATTTGGAAAACCTGTGTGTGTGGGTTGGGGGGGGGGGGTTGTAGCTGCAGAATGAATACACCAGAGGAAAAAGAATGTTGCATAAGGCGGGAACAGAATCTGGAGTCAAGCTTAAAGGCTTACTGCTTGGAAAATCTGCAGCACGCTGTGCATGCATAATAGGATGTAGACAAACAACACCATGTGGTTAATATATGATACAGATTCTGAATACAAGCTTTGATGTTTCTTTCCATCCTTGCAGTTTTAAAGATTTGTACTTCTAACAAAGATACTGGTGCATTGTCTGACATTTTTCTAATGACCTGTTGTATTTCCTTCTAAAGGATCACAATTGCAATCTGTGAAAAGTTTGTTGTGTGTGTGTGTGTGTGTGTGTGTATATATGGGTACAAACTGGTAAATTGTGATCAGCATCCTGCTGGTAAAATTATTTCATCAAGCCCCCTAGTAAAAAGGCAGTGTCTGCAGCCTTTAGACATTGTGGAAATGAGCAGGGGGCAGATTCCCCATAAACTATAAATTCCCACCCCCCACTTCTGCAATACTGTTTTTACCAAGTGGATGGACATATGTCACTTCAGCGCTGGCTATAGCTTAGTTCATCACCTTAGGAAAATCCCTGGATGTGCCAAACATAGTTTGGAGGCTGAGGCAAGGGACAGCTTCCAGTCCTTCACTTCCAACAAATTCTGAGGAGCTGTTGCAGGCTTTGAGAAGGCAAACCTTGTTATAAGCAACAGGAAAATGTTGTATGTATTATATTGCAAGTTTTGACATTTTGGAAGATAATTTGTTGTTTTAGGTCCTTGAGCTGTCCTTTCTTCTTTTTATATGTTCATAACTATTCTGTTTATTTGTTTATAAGACTATGAACCAGTGCTATTGCTGAATAGATAGTGTTACAACAAGATGGTTTGAGGGAAATCTGCAGTGCATACTTTGACCTTTGAAAGTTCTGCCTAAAGCCCTCTCAACCTGTGGATTATAAAAACAGCCAATGTACTCTACTCAGGTCAGCAGACAGAGATCAGATAAACTATGTTCATTCTTTTTTGTCCTAAAAACTCTCCTCGCCCCTTCTTTAAATCCCTCTGTCTCCCACTTCTCCTTGTGGCTGTTCTCTGGTGTAGAATTTTCATTCAGCCAGACTTTCACTTTCTCTTCTAACTCTATGCACACATATTTCTCAGCACAACAATTTCACTGTTCTTAAGTGTGAATACCTTTTCAGCTCCTGTACTCCTATATTTCTCTAAATAAAATCTAAAACTTGCTTTGGAATGTTGTTTCATAGATACTGGTAGCCTATTAGAGGCAATTTGAACTGTACGCTATTCAGGCAAAGTTCCCTAAAACACACGTGCCTCTTTCCAACTGGCAACTATCAGTTTTCCAAGCTAACCAGGCTAAGAAAGTGGAAAGAGGTTTCCCACTGATACTGAACTTAATCACCCCAAATTGCTTGGCATTCTGGGTGCATGTCCTGACCTGGGTACATACCCAAGTTAGAGAGCCCACACCTGTCTAAGAATATACATGAAAGGTAACACATGTGGTAACGGGACAAAAAGTAGTTCCCCAAAGGTTGCAAGGTTATTCTACTACATAGGCCCTCCTTTAAATAAAGAAATATTTCCATACCATCTGTTATGTACGTAGACCGCCAACAGGGGTCCACAGCTCTAGTAAGAAGCTTGGTCCCTAAACACAAAAGAGACCTAGGATCCTAGACCACCATGAATCCACCAATAGCACCTCTGGCGGGACATTCAAACCCTCCAATGGGACTGTGGGTGTGCCAGGTGGAGTGTATATAGTTGGCCCTTGCGGGGCCAGTTTTCTATTCTAGTGTGTGACAGCATGTCGTAGTCTGAGTCTCCATGCTGCAAACCCAGTACTTTACAGTGGCGACGAAGATGGGATCCCAATGAGCGGGCCTGACTCTTCATCCAGCGCCGCACCAAGCCTCGATCGAGAGGAAGCTGCCACACCCTGCACCACTCCCAAGCAGCACTGCAATGTGCCCAGTACTCCTGAACACAGCTCCCCACTTCGCTCTAGAGTCATGTCAACTGCTCCAGGACACCTTGCGGTTTTCAACCCCACACATCCCAAGATTCGTGGGTAGACCAGTTAACCTGCTACCTATCCTACTCTCCTCCTCAGTTCATGTGGAGTGGCCACTATTCAGCTAGCAAAAAGCCTCCTGGCTCCCAAGGCACTCCTAGAAAACACATACGAGGAGATTGTTGAAGCCTTGACCAAATACTACACGCCCAAGCCAACAATGATGGCTAGATACATGTAATTCCAAGCGCACCTCCAGAAGCCCGCGAGACAGTTGCTGCTTTCATGGCCACCCTGCGCCAACACATGATGGAATGCAGCTTCACGAAGGTGGAGGAGAACATTTTGACCCAGTTCGTATGGGGACTGAGCGATGTAAAACTTCGCTGCGCCAACACATGATGGAATGCAGCTTCACGAAGGTGGAGGAGAACATTTTGACCCAGTTCGTATGGGGACTGAGCGATGTAAAACTTCGCTGCAAGATGGTAGGCACTGATGAACTTAAAATAGATGATGCCCTTCAGGTTGCCACTGACTACAAAGCCTCCCACCGCAACCACCCACAGTGTCCCATCTCATGCATCCTGACCTAGCGGCCGAAAACTCAGATGAGGAGGACGTCCGACTTGTCCACACCCCAGCCTCAGGAAGCCTCCAGGAGCCGCCAGAGCAACCAGGAAGCCCGAGAAATCCACCAGTCAGGCAACGTGTGCAATGCCATTTGCCACACATGCGGGAAACAAGGATACCTAGCCCATGCCTGCAGGTCCAAAGGAGCCTGGAACCAGCCCCCCCAGCCGCAGCAACACCGCTGGGCCACCGTGCACTATGAGGCCACTGAGGACATGGAAGATCTGTACCTCCTGACCGGCCAACCCTCGCTCCAGGTACTATGCCTCCCCAACCAGTTGACAACCCCAAAGATACAGGTCCAGGTTCGGATTGAGGGGTCCCCATGCTCCATGGAAGTAGACTCAGGGTCAGCAGCATCCATAATATCAGTGGAAACACTGAACAGACTTTGTCCCAATGGGGGGGCCCACCTGCGACCCTCGCCCTTGAACCTGGTGGACTTCCAAAGGAACCCAGTCCCGATACAGGGCGCGGAGGCCTTCCGGGTGCAGTACTGGGGGTTTGAGGGCTACTTGAAGTTAATCGTAGTCAAAGGAAACTTGGTTAGCCTTTTGGGTCGGGCTTGGTTTGCGCTTCTGGATATCACAATGGGGGGGGTCATGCAATGCGCGTTGAGGGATTTTACTGAGGTTTGTGGGAAATTCTCCACGATGTTTGATGGGGCTCTGGGATGTTATAAGGGCCCCCCAGTTTCACTGCAGCTTGACCCCAAGGTGGTCCCCATCCACATGTGGCCCCCATCCACATGTGGCTCTGCCGCACCCTGATCTCCTTACAGCCAAAAACTGATGTGGAACTAGATCTCGTGGTGGCACAAGGGTTCCTAGAACTAGTCTCGCATGCGCCATGGGAAACCCCCATAGTAACCCCTGCAAAGCCCAAGGGCAACGTCTGCATCTGCGTGGACTATAAATGCTCTTTGAACATATTTTACCTCAGAATACAGTAGGTTCCATATGCAACTGACAATTCCAACTGCCTTGCGGGGGGGGGAGTTTGAGGTGTGGAATGGAGTGAAGTCCAATCAGCTTCCATATGCAAAAGAACTTGAAACGCTGGGCGGGACTGCACAAAGCAGCCAGTCAACCCAGCCAGCATCTTCTGACTGACAGTTCTTGTGGCCAAACACTAAAGGTGTGCATTTGGAATGTTGGAGCCCACTACGGCTTTATATATAAGGGAGAGATTCTAATTGGAAAGATTTATCTAACCACTTCAGTTTTAATCAGTGGGGACTTAAAATGCTTAACTTTGGCTGGGTTGTGTTCATTGCAATTAAATATGTTCACAGTCAAGTATGTTTTGTTTTAGCATCATACTTTCCCTAAACATCTGGAGAATTGACTTATCCATATGGCTGTTCAGAGCTAGAGCAAATATCCAGCTGCCATTTCTACAGCAGCTGATTATAAATATTTTAGAATAATTTTGTTTTCAACAACTTTTTATACAATGTTTTGTTCTATTTGAATATGGTGTTATTATTCCCCACATAAAATGATTAATGCACACTGTAATTCCTTGTTTAACTACATAGATCAATATTATTATTTGAACCATTGTGTTAATCACGAAGTACTAGAATAGAAAGTGCTATGTAAAAGTCTACTCATTTGTTTTAGAAATGTACTTAATGAATGATTTTATGTAAAATTGCTTATTTTCTTGTTCGAATACAGCTTCAACATATCATAACTTTTTAGTTTTTATGGCAGGGGTGTCAAACCTACGGCCCGTGGGCCAGAACCAGCCCACCCAGGGCTTTACTCTGGCCCGTAGCTCTTATCTCCCCCCACCCCACCTGCCCATCCTTGCCCTTCTGAGCTGCCACTGAGTTCAGGGAGCAAAGAGTGGGACTGCTGAACTTTCCAGCTCACTTGCCCTCATCTTTGCCCACTTCTCCTGTGCCTGGCTGGGCTCTGCCTTTGGCTGGAAGCTCCTCTGGGCCTATGCTATCTTCTTCTTCCCCACAGCTTCCCATTTCTGTACCAGGAGAAGAAAAACCTCCCTGCCACTCACAGATCCTGGTGCCAGTTTCTCCTGCCTGGCTGGCATTTTAAACCACCAGGCAGGAGAAGCCTCTCAGCCATATGCAGATCCTGGGGCCGGCTTAGTGTGTGTGGGTGACGGAGGGAGCAAGCAAGTAAGGCAGATGAGAGAGAATCTGTTGGAGCTGGAAGTGGGGGGAAAGGGCAGGCTTCAGTAGGATCAGGGAGTGGAGATAAAACTCAGGAAGGGGGAAGGACACGGGCTTCAGGGTGATGGAGGATGGGTTCTCCAGTTACAGCGGCCTCTGTGACACCTCCTCGCTCCTGCAATCCTGCAACAGTAAGGAGAACAAAGTCAGTCCCTTGCCCTCAAGCCTAACCATTGAGGGTTGAGTGAGGTGCCTTTGCAACTTTTAGCTGGTGGCTTGTTTGCAACTAAGGTGCATGTGCGGTGCCAAGGAAGAAGCCTTCTCCAGTAAATAAGGCTCTGAACCATGGAGACTTAGAGAAAGAGGAGAATGAGGGGGGAGTAGTTCCCTTTGGCTTACAGGAAGGCAGAGGGGGAAAACTGCTGTTCTAGTGACTGCCTGTAAGCTGATGTACTGCTGTGGAGAACTCCCCCCCCCCCCCGTGGCGGTTCTGGTTTTGCGGAATTTTTTTTTTCAGGAATGCACAGACATGTGTAATAAAAGATAAATTCTGCTTGCACCGAGAGTGGAAAGGAAAGTGAAAATTCACTCGACTCTCTCTTGTGCTTCTGGGTCTGGGTTGGAGTGTAGAGGCCACCACCGCTTGGTTAGCTCAAAGCCTGGTTTTTATCATTTTTACAGGCATTTTGGTTTTGAATTAGGAGAGAAAGAGAAGCTTTGGCACTGGAATATGGATTTGTGAACAGGTTTTTTTTAATGGTTATCTGATGTTTTGTGTATTTCTGGTGTTGTTTCTGACAGAGCATAGTGTGGAAGACTTATGGTTCCTAGGGAGGCTATTTTTAAAATACACCAAAATTCTGTTTGGAAATGGAGGGGGAAACTGCCTTTTTAAAAGGTAAAATCTAACTGCCTCTGATGAAAGGCAGAAAAAACGTCTACTTCTGCTTCATTGACTATGCTAAAGCCTTTGATTGTGTGGATCACAACAAACCGTGGCATGTCCTTAAAGAGATGGGAGTACCAGACCACCTCACATGTCTCCTGAGAAACCTGTATAAGGGTCAAGAAGTGACAGAACCAGATATGGGAAAATACACAGATGTCTATGTCTTTTCCTACTTTAAATTACTGCAGTGTACTTTCTACTTGAGCACTGAAGAGGTTATTTTAAGTATTTAGACATGTTGAGGAATTTCACATTACCCTTTTTAACCCGTTTTGAAGCTGTTTTTGATCTGTCGTGGAGTAAACTGGTATAGGGCGGCCATTTCACACATGCTTTCCCCTTCCGGTAAAGAGCTGGCTCTGAAGCGGTTTGCCATTTCAGACTGCACCGCTTTTTCCCGCTTTTCCCCCACCGTTTTTCACCCGCGTGGGCGATCTCCGGCATTTAAAAAACATTCGCTTTAGAGCGCTATAGCGCTATAGTGGTATAACACAACACTCCAGGCATTCCAATGGGGTTGATATAATGTTGTTTCATTATAGCACTATAACGCTATAGCGCTATAAAGCGAACATTTAAAAAAAGCTGGAGATCGCCCGCGCGAGTGAAAAACGGCAGGGAAAAGTGCATCGGAACTGGGAGAGGAAACTGAAGACTACTTGGAAGCGGTTGACAGGTAAAACGCTTCAGCCCCATTTCCTAAACGGGACAGAAGCGTTTGTGTGTGAAATTACAAATATATTCCGGTAGGGAATCAGTTCTAAAACAGTTCTGTCTGAAATGACAGACCATAAACCGTCTGGAAACCATTCCTCTTCCGGATTATATCATCTGTCTGAAATTCCTCACTATCTAGGCAGCATTCTATAATTTACAGAACAGCAAATGAGACAGGATTAATTATCTATTTATCAATACAATCTCTCATTTAAATGGTAGTAAAATGGAACATTTATAGCATGTCTTTAAAAGCAGAACTACACTTTCAAATAAAATATTCTTATGTGACATTCTATGGATTCTACCTGTTGGTATAGTTTAATAGCTAATGAAAATACAGCCTGAAAATAATACTGATAATTTGATTATAGAAAACTAAGAACAGATCTGTTGTTCATTTGTAGTTATAGTTAAATAATCTCAGCAATGAGGAAAAAATTGTCCCTGTTTACCAACAACCTAAAAGAATGGTCACATACTGTTAAGTTATGTTGGTTTTAATGTGAAGGATTAATCATATCTTAACCATTTAGGCTGCAATCCAAAATATGCTTAGTAGGGAGCAACTGGGATTCTTCATCTTCACAGCAAACAAAAAAGCCATTGCAATCATTCAGTAAAATGTCACTGCCCACCCCCCCGATGGTACTCAGGACATATGTCTATGGAAGTTCTAGCACCATCTTAAGTGTTTTGTCACAATAGCTCAATTGCTCCTGGTCTGTTCCTCTTAAAGAAAGAAACATCTTGCCAGCTTGCTGGCAGCAGCTGAGGCCTATCTAGCAGACCTTTTTTTCTCCTCCTCTTCCAGATATTTAGCTGGGTAGGGCCTAGGGTTGCCAGGTCATTCTGGACAGCCAGCGGGGGGGTGGGGGTGGGCTTACTCACAGCAGGGAGTCTCACTCGATGTTTCAGTGATGTCCCTGACATGACTTCCAAAATTACTCGGAATTAGCTTCCACCATAGAGTTTTTGCCCCAAAAAACAGAGTGTTGCCCCAATGTGCCTACATCACTTCTGGGTCATGTTGAAGTCACATTGGGGATGTCACTAAAATGTTGGCCGAGACTCCCTTTTTTTGCAGTGTCCCTCCCACCGGCCAGCTGATTGGTGGTGGAGAGGTGGGGCCTGGGAGTGGGGAACCCCCGCCCCCACCAAGGTGTCTGGCATCCCTGATAAGGCTAAAGGGGTGAGCAATGTTCCAATTCCCATTCCAATAACCTTTATTGGCATAGCAATAGCTTTAAAGAAAAAATAACAGTACAAGTCAGCCCATATGCCAACAAACAGAAACCATCAAAGTATAACGATTTGTATCATTGTTAATAATAATAATAATAATAATAGGACAAAGTGATAAAAGTTTGGAACAGTAATCTCTAATAATTAAAACAGTTACAGTAAGAAACTTATCTATCTGAAACGGAATCATAGATACACCCTCTCTCTCTCACTTGTCTCTCACTCCTTATCTCTCCGCCTCCTTTCCTCTTCCTCTTCCCTCTTTACTTTCCTCTTTTTCTTGGTCCCTGAGTACATTTGCCAGGAACTCGGGGTGAGCAATGTATTGCATTGGTCCTTTGGCTCTTAGCACATGGCTTGCATCCGGACCTATGGTATTCATCTTGGCAGACCCAGACAATCACAGATTTGTTTGTATTTTCTTTGTCTTGTTGTTATTCAGTTTGTCTTGTTTTGTAAGCGACTTTGCATCACTGGGAGGGCAGCCTAAAAATGCCAACACAAATGTCAAGTTGTTCTTAGTACTGCATGGGAACCTTTATTTTGGAGACCGGATTAGGGAACAGAATTAATGGCAGAGGCTGGTTCTCCATTGCTGCTGGCTGGCTATTGATTTTGCATGTTGTTCCCCTGTTCTACTACCCCTGGAAGCCACCCTCCTTTATTGACCTTCAGAAACTTCATGGTGAGAGACACAATAGTTAGGGCCTCTTGATTAAGGTGAGCTTCTTCAGCATACAATTATTATCTGAAATGTGTAATATACATACAATAAACAATAATAGAATTAGATTATTATATCATTAACTCAGAAAATATTTTCTCTCTCTTATAAGAAAGGCAGGAATAGAGAGATAAATCAGTTTAGGTGGATAAATAAATTGATGGCAAATTGGTTTGGCACTGGATCTTTGCAACAGGATTTTTAAATTCGGAGGGCCTTTAAATAAGTTGGGGGACATCCCATCCACACACACACCCCTGCACACACTGAATGGCGGGTGGGGAGAGCCATGGCTGGAGGAGGAGAAGGAGAAGCAGCCACCACTTCCGAATCCACTGGCTTTGATCTCTCCGGATTGCTCCTCCTCCCAGGCTGGATCTGTGGATGCCTTTCTCTTGTTCCTCATGCCAGACCAGGAAGTATGAGAGATGCCGCCACCAGTCTGGCTTCCCAACTCAAGTCTGAGGGAAGAAAGAAATGAGGAAACGAGAAAGGCAACCAGGTGGAGAAAGAGAGATGAAGAGCAAGCGCTCCAAATTGGACTTTCCTTCCATTGAGGATTCCCCATTGGCTCTCCTCAGCCTGCCTCCAAGCACTGCCTCTGAATGAATGGCAGGCAGGGAGAGCTGGAGCAGGCATGTACATGTCCCCTCTGCCAGCACCTGCTTGCCTTTTAGCGGGAAGTCGGGGGGGGGGCTGGGTTGGATGGGAAGTTGGGGAGCCTTGGTGGGAAGTTGGGGGCCAGGCCCCAAGAGGTCCCACTGTAGCTGTGGGCCTGCTTTGCAAGAACTTCACATGTTCTCTTTCTGTAAAACTGTTGTTTTGCTGAACTAAAGTAAGTAATTTGAAGTTAGAGGGTTCAACTTGCACCTAATTTTTAGCCTCTTTGGTTTACCTTCTGTGAAAGATGTTTTGCTGGAGATGTAAGTATGAGTGGTTTGTAGCTTTGAGCCTCTAACAATAGCTCAGGCTCATATTCACTTTGCTGGCTTCAGCAAGTTACTGATTCCCATCTAATCCAACATTTCGTGATCATGGCCCTCAAAATTATTCTACAGATGTTATAACTAGCTTGGTTCAAACTATGCTTTACATATACCACATGATTGCCAAAGAGACCTGCAGCCATACAGCAGCTGCAAGTTCCCTGTGGAACTGAATTTGGAAGCACCACGGGGGCCCAGTTTGGATCAGGACCATGTAGGGTTGCCAACTCTGGCTTGGGAGATTCTTGGAGATTTGGTGACTTGTGCCTGGGAAGATGGGGAGGAAGTTCAGCATATACCATAGAGTCTGAAGCTGCCATTTCTTCCAGGGGAACGGACCTCTGTAGTTTGGTGATCCTTGGTAATTCCAGGAGAATTCCAGGGTCTACCTGGAGGATGGCACCTGGAGGATGGCAACCCTACGACTATAGCACAGAGGGTAGATGGACTCCTGCATCAATTTCTTACCCCAAACAGCCTCAGGGCGGTTTGCAAAACTGAGGGGCTGTCTATGCACTGAATGATTGATATAAAAGTCCACAATTCAGTTCTTTATTAAGTTGTAAGGATAACTTGGGTTCCTGGGCCAGTCATTTTATCCTATGACTTTTTTCACAGTTGGGAAGATAAATATGACAAAATCCTTCTCACAAAAGTGCTATAAAATGTTAGTTATTTTAATATAATTGAAAAAAATGGCTGCTGGCTCCTTTGGGAGACATTGGCCCCTGCCACATGGGGCGGAAAGGGACGGGCTGAAGCGCGGCTTCTGAAAGTCGCACCAAAAGAAACACGCCGTGACGGGATCACATTGATCCCCTGAGCCGCGGCCCATTCCCTCCCCAGCACGATCAGATGCCGGGGGGAGCGACGGAGGGGAACGGGAGACTGCCGAACTGCGCATGTTTGAGAATGTACAGTTCAGGCAGGAGCCGGGGATGCGCCGGCAGAAAGACGGGCTGGCGATCCCACGGCTGGTGTTGATGTGGCCGTCGTGGATGAACCACCTCAGTAGGTTGTTCATTTTTGATGCGTTTTTTCGGGGGAAGGGCCAGATCAGGGACGGGTGCGAAACGCTGCCCAGATGTTGCAGTGGGATCGTGCCCGTTTGCTCCGGCCCTGATCCGGCCCACTCCCGGCCCAAAACCTCTCGTGTGGACAGGGCCAGTATCATGTAGAAGTCCTGCTGTAAGATCTTAAATTGGAGATTTTCTAGACTGAGTATTGTTTTACTATAATGGTCTCTCTTGGGAGTTTCCACCATGGACATGACCTTCAGAAATACCCAGCAGATGTCACTACCACAGGAGGCCATCTCAATGAGAGTAGCATCTATTGTGTCTATTTCTAGAGCAGTACAAGTCTGGTCAAGTGGCGAAAGCTAGGTATAAGGCTTCATAATCATGTGTAGCCTTTGAGTAAAGTGTACTGCACTTCGCCTTTTATATACTATAAAATTGATATAAGAAGCCACGCAGGAGGACAGATTGGAGGATATTTGTTTTTACAGGTGTAGGAAATTTAGCTAGGAAATATATTTCTGAATTGGAAACTTATACCGAATTATCAGAAATGCTAACTGAGATAATAAACCTGTGTCTGGGCTATGGCATTGTAGACTGCCAGTAGGGGCTCATATGACAGTACTGCTTTAAGCAAAAACAGTGTCTGCATGTAGGAAAAAGTCAAAAAAAAAGTATATGTTAGCCTGCCATTGGTCATAGCAAATAATCTTCATCTGCATTCTGAAACAGCAAAGACAAGGTATAGTTTTACATTTCAACTGCGATTTTGTAAGAACTAAGAATTCTAGAGCTCTGGTCCCCGCCCCCATCTGAACTTGGAATACAAACAGCTTCAGTTCTTCAGTACTAAAATCTAAAATCAGAACTGTGCCAGTGTCTTGTTCGTGCTCATGAATGGTTGCTTGTGAAGGCAAAGATTCTTTTCTCTTAACCAGCATATTGGGTCACAGGGTCATGAAAGAAAATCATTTTGTGCCCTCTGTGTGAGAGAGACTGTTTTTGTGGGTTATTGATAAATTACTCCTCTTGTTACTTACATCATAGACATGTAGCATTAAAGTGCTATGTGGCTTACCATTCAACTGAGCACCTGGAGGGCCCATAAAATGTAAACACAATGGAACAGAAAACCCTGATATATTTTGTTGTAGCAGATCCATCAAAGCTACCAATTTTTGACATTTCATCCACTATGGATAGAATTAGGAACAGGGGAATTGCTTAGCTATTCCAGCTGATCTTTGCTCATGCTTATAGCTATCTAACTTTGTACCCTATCACTCTAGCTAAATGGAGACACAGCAATAACAATTTCTCATTGTTCTACAGTTACTCATAGCAATAGCTATGGTAGTAGTTCTGTTGAGTAGGTGAGAGTGTTCATAGGCAAGGAGGACAGAGAGAGTATGCTGAGTTCTGAAACACAATGAAAACAAAGAAGGTCATGTTGTTGTTTTTTACTGCTTTTAGAGGTGGTCATTTTTACCCTATGTGAGTTGCTGGAGAAATCATAGTTATTTCCTGTATCAACTTTGCCTTTAAGTACAACTGCATCTGGTTGTAGAGAGTGTAAGAGTTGGAGGAAGATTTTGTGTCACATCTACTGGAGTTTTCTGCTGAACTGCTTAGTTCTTAAAATAAGTGCTTTAGCAGTGGCTGTTACAATTTATTTTTGGAACACTATCACAGTAGAATGAATAAGTCCCATGCTTAGCTGCTATATGAACATCTCCTTGAAATAATGTTTATATGTGTGTTTTTTTAACCTTGTGTCCATTACGTGAGTTAACAGGGTGGTTTTCTCCCATCAGGATTTTAGACTGCTGGACCAGCCCTGAGAATATTCCAACATAAACCTGCACTCTGTTGTGATTTGCAGAAAATGTTTTATTATTATCACAGTTAACAGAAATTCTCTTAATTCCTCTTCATCCAATTTCTCCCTGAAATGCAACAATGTTCTTTCCCCTCTTTCTAGGAATGTAGAGTCTGTTTCTACTCAGTTCCATTTTGATCAAAGATAAATTCAAAGAGACATGGGTCAGGAAGAAAAATTCTGCAAAAATTTCAGAATTCTATTCTGTAGGTGCATAGTGGAGGGCATTGTCTTTCTGAACCTTCCTATCATCCTACTAGAGTGCCACTCTATGGTGTGAAACATAGTTATAAGGGCTGAAGTTACAAAAGGGTGCACTGGTTTCTCTTCAAAGAGAAATGAAAAAGCAATGCAAAAAAGAGGAAAAAGAGAATAAGAGGACTCAGTGGCTAAATCTAAAAAGTGAATATTGGAAAAAGAAATTCCCCTCCCCATGAAACACTAATTTCAATCCTGTTCACAATGAGGAACAGTGTATGTATTTGTTTATACTCTACTTTTCTCCCCAGTGGAGACACACAGCAGTTACATTGTTTTCCTCATTTTATTACCACAATACGCTATGAAGTCAGGGCCGGCCCGCCCATAGAAGAATTTAGACTTTTGCCTAGGGTGTGCCCCTTCATGGAGGGGTGCTGCGGTGGCCTGCCACCCTGCCCCCGCCAAAAGACCTGTTCATGGAAGCTCCTACCATGCCTCACATTTGGTTAGTCGTGAAGGTGCTGCTGGTCTCCTGCTCCTTCCCACTGCTGAAGCCCCGCAGAAAAGGCTGCTGTTTCTGGGGTCTGAGTCCCCCAGTGGTCAGTGGGGCACCCCCCCTTTAGAGCCAGGCATTTGGAGCCAGCGGGGCTTCTGAGGAGGTGTCCACAACTTCCTCCTTGTCAACGGAGCTGCTGCCCAGCTGCACAACCCATGCACTCCCCTCTCCCTTCGAAGAAAGTGGATCTGCATGAGTATCCCAAAAGCATTCCAGCCTCCCCACCCCTGCCCGATTCCTTTCTTCTTCTGGCCCGCTGCAGGTCATCATGTGGGCTTTTTCTCGAGAAGCCCTGCAGCACTACATCCCAGTCATCCAGGAGGAGGTGAGCGCTTGCCTCCGGCAGTGGCTGGCTGGGAGTGGCAAGGGCCCGGCTTAGCTGAGCATGGAGGATCTGGCCCTCTTTGGTTCCTTTCTCGGAGAGGACAAAAAATCCGTGCTTTAGGAGGGGCTCCCTTCAGGAATTCACCAGAGACAGCACATGCACATGCATCTGTGTGTGTGAGTGTGTGTGGGAGCGCTCCCTATTTTATTTCTTCATTTAATCTGTGTCACAAATATATATATTTTTAAATTGCTGCCCAACTCTGTGGTGGTGGTGGTATCCATAGTCAGGCTGCCACCTCAAAACTCTGGAAAATGATTGTTCTTCAGAAACAAGGAGGACTGTGCTGCTGAGATGTGTTGGGGGGGGATACTTAATAAGATAAGGGGCATTTGGCAGGGCTCGCTTCTGTTTCATGGGGAGGAGGGCTACAATTCTCAGAACACTACCAGGCCAAAAACACCTTACACATTCTAGAAAGATCCATTGGCTTTACTTCCAAGGAATGGATACAGCAGGACTGGTGTAGTAGTCTCCTCATGGCACTGCATCCATTTAAAACCACAGTCCTGTGAAGTGGGTGTAAACTCACATTAACACAGAGACACAGGCATTGGATTTGGCTGCTTGTTGAGACGCAGGGAAGGATTATAGTATAAAGTGTCTCAAACAATGTTCCCTCTAAACCGTGGATTCCTGTTTGCAAAATTTCTGCTTTGTGAGCTACTGGCATTAAAGTTGTGAGTGAACCATTTGTCTACTGCATGAATTAGTTTGCCCTGGAGCCATCCTTCCTGAGCTAAGACAAAAATGTGTGAGCTGGAGGCTAAAAAACTGTGAGCTAGCTCACAAATTTCAAATTTTGTGTTTTTCATCCTTTCTAAAATGTATTTTTGTTTGAAAACTGGTGGGTGCATGGGGGGGGGGGCGCCAGAAGGTAGCCTCGCCTAGTGTGCAAAAAAGCCTGGGGCCGGCTCTGCTGGGGAGAGGCAGAGGCTGCATGTCTGCACTCTGAGCCCCAAATTCAGGGCTCAGAGTGCAGGTGCACGCAGCCCCCCCCTCCCCAGCAGCA
Source organism: Gekko japonicus (assembly GCF_001447785.1). Lineage (NCBI taxonomy): Eukaryota > Metazoa > Chordata > Lepidosauria > Squamata > Gekkonidae > Gekko > Gekko japonicus. The sequence continues at coordinate 544,966 of NW_015162517.1, read as the reverse complement.
TTTAAATGAAGTCTTTAAAAACTGCTGGGGAGAGGGGGGGGCTGCATGCCTGCACTCCGAGCCCTGAATTTGGGGCTCTACATGCAGGGGCACATGGCCTCCTTCCACACCTCTTCCCAGCAGGGTTTAAAAAGACCCTTTAAATGTTGCTGGGGAGATGGGGAGGCCCTCCACTCCCCAACATGATGATGTCACTTCTGAGTGACATCATCACACTGGGGACTTCCCACCCCCTCCAGTAACGCCCCCCAAAGTCCCCCACTGAGGACTTTGAGGGACCTGGCAATCCGACCCAGCAAACCTCCATGGCAGAGTGACAATCATCTGAGGCTGTACATGCAGGGCAGCAGTAGAGAGGCCTCTAATTCTGGTTAGTTGAAATGAAACTTTGAATGTAGTCTCAAGTACAGTGCATTGCTTTAGTCCAGTCTAGATGTAACTAAGACATGAATAACTGTGGTTAGATCAGACTGACCCAGGAATGTAGATTCAGGTGGGTAGCTGTGTTGGTCTGAAGCAGTATGATTCAAACTTTGACCCAGGAATGGACACAGTTGCTGCACCAGCCAAATCTGGGCAAAACCACTCCAACCCATCACACCCACCTGGTTTTCTAAGGTGACTGCTGTGCTGAGTAGCATTCCCAAGCTACTCCCAAGCAACCCCATACAAAACAGGACGTCTGCCTTTAAGTTCCAGGTCTGCCTTTCTGCTAACCCAGAAAACCTCTTTCATTATTTTTGCAAAACAATGAGATAATAAAAATAAAATACAGAGAAGAAAAAATAGGACTCAAACCACTGTAACATGGTGCCCCCAAGTCACAGTACCAAGAGTCAACAAAGTGGGATGTTATTGAATTTTCTAAGCTGATGCTTAATGATATCATCTTTAAAAATAATCAATAAGATCTCACTTCTTTAAAGCCCAATTAAAAAAGGAAGAAACTGTATTCCATTGAGGAATTTTACCAGATTTTAGATTTGTGGGAAATATTTATTTCTGTTCTGTTTTACACAGATTATTGTTAACTTTTCCTCCATTGCTTGCTGTACATCTCATAGTGAAAATGCAATGTTAGATTCTGTAGTCCATTTGGCCCGTCCTATATACTAACAAAAGAAAAGGTAAGTGATGGAAGAAAGGTTACATGGGAAAGATGGAACAGTATAATAAAGGTCTACTTTTCGCTGTACAGCTTCTCCCAGCCCATCCCAAATAAATGGTGAGAGAAAGGATTGCTTACACTTTTACTGTACACAGTAAGAGTGTACTGGATTATTAAATGCCACATGTGAATTTTTGGACACATTATAGACATTTCATATTTCAGTATCTCAGATGACTGGAGTCTGAAACCCTCAGGAAACAAAGGTCAGCAACAGGTGATATAATGCTACTATTCTTCAAGAGGTCAGGCAAGCTATTTTAATTCTTGTGTCAGTAAATAAATTTGAAAAGTGTTGTGCTCTGTTACTCACATACTTTAAAATATAGGTATAAAGTGGTATGAGATAATGCCGAGGGTAGCCACAATTTGTAGGAAAAAGTGTGATCCAGACTCCATCATGGTTGTGTTTGCAATATAACTCAGATCTAGGCATTCCTTCGTCTGGTATCTTCCATGAGTAGAAAGTAAAGAGTAAACCGGAAGACTTCATATTGATTTGAGAAATATGTTATTTGCTCATTATGCAAAAGAAAAAGGAAGTAGGTGAGCCTAAACTAGGGTTTCCAACCTCCATGTGGTGTCTGGCTATCTCCTGGTATTCCAACTTATCTCCAGGCAACAAAGACCAGTTAACCTGGAGAAAATGACCATTTTGGAAGGTGGACTCTGGTATTATACCCCAGTGAAGTTCCTCCCCTTCTCAAGCCCCGCCCTCCTCTGGCTCCATCCCCAAAATCTCCAGTTATTTCCCAGCCCAGAGCTGGCAACCCTAGCCTGATCGTTCTTCCCAGCATAACTTGTGTAGAATCCAAGTGTCTTAATAAAAATTTTATTTATTAAATATTGTAAGACAGTGCACACATCTGTAGTATAAATGAAACAATAGTAGTTAGAGTTGCCAACCTCCAGATAGTGGCTGATAACCAGGTGACAGAGATCAGTTCACCTGGGAGAAATGGTTGCTTTGGAGGGTAGATTCTTATGGCATTCTACCCTGCTGAGGTCCCTCCCCTCCCCAAACCCCACCCTCCCCAGGCTCCACCCCCAAAATCTCCAGCTATTTCCCAACCCAAATTTGAAAACCCGAATAGTAGTATATATAGTTCAGATACTTGAATTCAGTGTTAAAATATGTAATTATGTTGACAGTATTCTGGTTATCTCTGATAAACAAACAGGTCATCTAACTTTTCTTACCCATTCAGTTTTCCATAGAGCAGAACTGGCTTTCAAAAAATGAACAGGAGTCCATTTGCTGTATTGAAGTGTGTAAAAAGTCTTCCCCTCCCCAAACTGTTAGGCAACAAAATGGCATGAAGATAGAAGGGTAACTCTCCTAAATTATAAAGTCAAAGCAAAGGTTTCCCTTGCTCGAAAGCTAGTCGAATCTGACTCTAGGGGGTGGTGCTCATCTCCTTTTCCAAGCCGAAGAGCCAGCGACGTCCAAAGATGTTTCTGTGGTCATGTGGCTGGCATGACTAAACGCTGAGGTGCAGAGAATGCTGTTACCTTCCTACCGAAGTGGTACCTCTTCATCTACTTGCAATTTCTTGCTTTTGAACTACCAGGTTGGCAGGAGCTGGGGCCAGAGATGGGAGCTCACTCCATCATGCAGCACTAGGATCTTGAACTGCCAAACTACAGACCTTCTGGTCTGCAGCTCAACGTCTTAACCTCTGAGCCACTGCAGCCTTCTCTGATGGCTGAGACAGAGAGATCTCAGCTCCTTCCTTGTCATGGATCTTGTTTGGCCTTAAGTCTGTATGTCTTTTTTTGTTTACATTACTGACTAGCGCATATATAGTATTAAGAGAATGACAACATATGCTGACAGGTATTTGGGAAGGACAATCTTGAAAGCAGTTCTACTGTAACAACCTGTTGCATACATAAGTCACCAACATCTACTTTTATCCAATTAGCAAGCCACGGAAGAGAAATATATACAAAATCCAGTACCAAAAACTTATGTTAGAACAGATCCCACTGTTAATGGAACACTTTTCTAAGTTTAACATTGTACTGCTACAGAAAGTCCTGTTAACTATTAAACTGTCTCACAATGAGGATTTAGTCTGCAATTCCACAACCAGGGCCGGCTCTCTCACTAGGCCTACTAGTATCTGGCCTAGGGCGCAGATCTCCCAAGGGCTTTCTGGGTGCCCACAAGACGCCCCTTCCTTCCTGCTTCCGCTGCAGCATCACCATCAAGACGGAGGAGGGGGGCGGGCAGGCAAGGAAGTGAGGAGGGAGGAAGGCGTGCTCCTCTGGGGATTCTGCACTGCTCCGGTCTCCAGCGGGCCCCCTGGCTGCCTGGGTGGCAGTGATGGCAAAGGACTTGGGAGAGGAGACCAGAGTGGTCCCCCGCCACGTCCTTCCCCCGCGAGGCTGTGAGCGGCTTCGAATTGCCTTTCCTCCCTCTCCCGACCACCATGGCCTCTCCCTCGGTGAGGCAATGGGCGGGTGGGTGGGGGGCGCCCTGGCCCCTTCACTTCCCCACAGCTGCGCACCGCCCACCTGCCCACCAAGCGTCACCCCCGCACCAAATTAGAGTCTGCCAGAGAGAGTGGAGGAGGAGGGCTTGGCGGGTGCACTGTCCGGAGGAGGAGGAGGAGAAGGGGGAAAGGCCACTGGGGTGAGTCCCGGCTGGCATCCCCGAGCCATGGGGAACAGAGACTTGTTGTGGTGGGGAAGGAGACAGGAGGCGCCCTCCCTCCCTCACCGGGTTTTCCCAGGGTCGGGGACCAAGGGAGGGGGTTCACTGCCGGCCGGCCGACCCCTGGACTAAGCGGTGTGGGACTAGCCACAGTCCAGACCTGCCTCCCCCACTGCTGCGGAGTCCAGAGCCGGCCCCGCGGAGCTGCTGAGATTGATGGGAGGAGATGGTGCCGGCCACCGGGGCCCTCCAGGCCTGCCCCCCACGTCAGGACCCGGCAGAGCTTCAGTTGGCACTGCCCAGGGTGGAGCACTCCCCCCTCTCCCCTGCCTCCCCAGTGGACGAAAGAGCCACCACCGCTTCTTGGCTCCGTAGCTAAAGCCCCCGCCAGTCCTGTCACCCGGCAGGAAGGGCAGCCTTCCTGGGCCCGACCTGGGCAGGGGCAAGGCTAACGTGCGGTGCCTGGTGCCCCCCTCCCGGGCATGTTTCTGGGAGGTCCCTAGGCCCCACCGGGAGGTTGGCAACACCTGGGGGTGCCACAAGCTGGCCTCACCTAGGGCGCAGAAACACCTCGGGCTGGCCCTGTCCACAACCTTTATGAAACCTCAGAGTTCCCTGCTCACATCAGGGGATAGGATTGTTCAAAGACAGAGACCACAGTGTGAGCCTATGTAGTTATGGAAATATATAACCTTGGAAAAAATTTCTTGTTTGATTGCTGACTGACAACTTAAGTCAGCTCTCTGTTGGTTTCCAAAAACGTGCTTGCTATTTCATACACTTTCTGAGTCTATCTAATAATGATGGCTTATGAATATTAGCATTTCTTGACATATCACATCACATGGAGAAAGATATTGTCCCTTGAGCTGAGGACTGCACATCTGAATTTCTGTAATAAGACATAGCTAGTTTACTGCAGATAGTATATCACTAACAATGTTTTTTGTTAGATTTATAAATGGGAAATGCTCAAATGTTTTGACTGTTGTGTTCAGATGAACACACACATTTGTTTTATATCAAAAACAATGAACCCAGCTTGCCACACTTTAAAACAGTTAATTTAAATGTGTATTTTAGATCTTTCCCTCACTATCCCTACTCTTAAGGCTAATGCATATATTATAGCTGCTACAAATATGCCATTTTACACAGTTCCATGTAGCAGCTGTCTTATTGTGGTGAGCAATTAGTGTGTAAGTGTTCTTCACGCAGATTGGGCACTTGGTTTAGAATAGATAAAATGAAGTACTACTTCATGCAAATTCATGGGAAATAGCTACATCACTATATTTAATAGTGAAGGGCTAGCTTCTGTGGAACCTGTACAATGGGGCCTTCCCTGACTACTGTTTAGGGTTCTATAGAACAACCTAAAATTAAAAAGGAAGTTAAAAACCAGGGGTCAGTTCAAGCTGGAGCGCACAGGAGTGGTGCTTTGGCAGTTAACAAGCCCCGGTGGCGGCAATAAGCCCCGCTCCCAGCAGCCCTTAGTCAGGAGCATGTGTGGTGAACATCCATTGCCGGCGCGTCTGAGTCTTCTGTCTCCTCTTGACTCTCAAACAGCATCCAGCAGAGCCCATCTGGGGCACCCTTCCCACTGCTGCCTCTCGTGCCCTCGCCTCCTGAAGTCTGGCCAAGTTGGAGCTCTGAGCAGACCCCCCTCCCCCCTCTACAGGACCAACCAGCAGTGCCCGTGAGCCCTTGCATGAGGTGGCTGGAGTGGGCAACAGCACCACGGCCTGATCCCAGGCAGCCACCCCAGTGATCCTCTGGCCGTACCATGTGCCTTTGCCACACTACCACAGGCTGAGCCAGTTGCATGCCAGGCACCAAAAGCCAGCCTTGGGCTGTGCCCCCCCCTCTGGGTTGCCCCCCCCCCCGTGTGTGGAGCAAGCATCTGCCTCAGCATGAGTAGAGAGCTGGGGCCAGGCGGGAGCAGGAGCTAACCCACCGGGTGCTGCCCTCTCTCTTTCTCCCTGCGATCTTCCTCTTCCTCCAGGGAGTGAGTGGCTGGGCAGCCCCATTTCCAGGCACACAAGTAGGAAGTAGGAAAAAGCCACAGTCAGAACTCTGATGGAAATGAAGCAAGGGGGATGGTGGGAAGATAATATGGTTAAGCTGAGCAATGTTCCCTCTAAGCTGTGGAGTCTTGTGAGCAAAAATTGTACTTTGTGAGCTACTGGCATTAAAGTTGTGAGCGAGCGATTCGGCTCCTGCATAAATTAGTTTGCTCTGGAGCCCTCCTTCCTGAGCTGAGACAAAAATGTGTGAGCCGGAGGCTAAAAAACTGTGAGCTAGCTCACACTAACTCAGCTTAGAGGGAACACTGAAGCTGAGGCCAGACAGTATTTAGGGAAGTAGGGTCCAGGATCACTTTGTGAACAGTGAGTTTCCATAAGAGATTTGTCATCAGTGTTCCCTCTAAGCTGAGTTAGTGTGAGCTAGCTCACAGTTTTTTAGCCTCTGGCTCATACATTTTTGTCTTAGCTCAGGAATGATGACTCCAGAGCAAGCTAACTGATGCAGTAGCCAAATTGCTCACTCACAACTTTAATGCCAGTAGCTCACAAAGTAGAATTTTTGCTCATAGGAATCCACAGCTAAGAGGGAACGTTGCTTGTCATGCATTAAAATATTACGGAGAACCCATGCTGGCTGATTTGTCCCTGGCTGATCATATACACGCTCTTAGGGACAGCTCTGCCAAATGATATTCCACTTGTGTGTACAAAAGGAACAAATGTCTCAGACATAGAGCTGAATCTCTGGGAGCTTTGTGGGGGCAGGGTAGGCATTGGACAATCATACAATGTTCCTTCCAGTTGTGTAATCAGTAGTGATGTCATGTGTTTTCACAGTGCTCTAGCAAGCCCCTAATTCTCTATTGTTTTACTGTAGAGATTTGGCAGACTGTTAAAGCATTCTGGTGATATGTGAGATCACTTCTGGTTGCACGACCAGAAGTGATATTGTGACATTGCAGTGGTAGCAGCTCCTCCCCCATTTTCTCCCACTGCTGCAATTGGCAGTAGAAGGCAGCCGGAGGCAGGAAGGACCTTATCCTTCTACTCAGACACTTAACCTATCTAGTGACAATGGAGTAGCCCTTAAGCTGCAAGGAGTGTTTGAAAAGATGAATGAATGAAATAAGATGGAAGTGCTCTCCCCTGGGGAAGTCACAAGTAATCATACTATAGCAACAAACCCAATTTGGCTGGAGGCCAGTTCTGTGGTTTTTCATCCAGTGCTGTATTTGTATATATTGATGCCTGAATGCATATTTTATGCAAAATGCATATTTTAAAATTCAAGAATTTCCATTACATTACTTCAGATGAAAAATATCAAAAGTAGGTCAAGCCATTTTCTGAAATATATTGTTAGTCTAATACAGAGCTTCATGCTGGTATGTACATATATCTAAACTGATAGTGAATCTTGGTTGTATTACTCTGGTACAAAATGCCACACTCAAAGCAGACCGACTGGTGTAACAGTGCTGAATCTTAGTCACAGGGAAAACTGTTGTCCTTTCAGAGTTCTAAAGGAGCATTGTTAAAACAAGCAAATGTTACATGTTAATCTTTATTGTCATGTGAATTTAATCATGCATAACCATGGAGAGTTGTTGTTTAATTAAAAAGGTCCCTGTCCATTACTTGTAATTTTCTCAAAGGAGCAGCAGTAAAGAGGTCGACATCTTCTGTATGTCTTGCTGTTTGTTAGTTTAACGTGTTCACTGATCACAGGTGCTTGTGCTAAATGTGCACATGTCTGCATGTTAAAGAGACTGCCAACCTAAGTGATACACCTGACAAATTGTAAGATAATATTTCATTTATGAATACTCTGGATACACTCCATTTGAAACCCTTTCCCAATGTCGCTGTGGCAGTGGCCTGGGGCATCAGATTATGCTCCTATTAGATAAGCAGAAACTCCAGGAACGGGTTTTGGGGTTGTTAAGGAGTAGCCTTTAACTTTCTAGCACTAGATTAATCTTGTACCAGTCAAGAATGACCTCAAGAACATTTCCTGTTATATTTCGAAGGAAGCAAAGTCAAGGGTATTGGATCCATTCATTATTTAAGAAACTTAGACACACTGTTGCATCATGGTAGCCACTTGGTACAGCTCCTTGCTGCATCATTAATATATGGCAGTTTTGAGTGTGTGCTGTCCTCATCACCTTTTTACACCCTTTGCTAATACCCTCGAGGTTGAGTACTACTGGCACAGGAACTGCAGGGCCACTGAAGAAGATCTCAGCTGTCAGGCAGATAGATATGGGAGCCAGGGGTCATTTCGTAGAAAAAGAGCTAGGGGGACTCATTAGCATAACTCATTAGCATATGCCACACACCCTGACATCACCGGAAGTGTGTCATAAGGCCACACCCCCTGACATCACCGGAAATGTGTCATAAGGCCACACACCCCGCCCCAAACGGTCCCGGCCGGTGGGAGTGCAAGGAAGCCCTGCGAAGGCCCTCCCTGGCCCCAGGCAGGCAGGGGTGAGGAGAGGCAGGGAGGAAGCAACTTACCCTCCCTCTTCTCCTGCCTCCTCCTGGCTGAATGAGGGCCTGAAGCGGGGCAGCCGGAAGCAGGGGGCGGGGCTTCGTCATGTGCCCCGCCCCCATACCTCACCCGGGGGAACCGTGTTCCCCCGCGTTCCCCCCCGAAATGACCTCTGATGGGAGCAAGCATTATAACAGAAGAGTAATTAAAGATGCAAGCCTGTGCACACTTACCTGGGAGCAAGTCCCATGAACACAGTGGAAATTACTTCTGAATCAACAAGCACAGGATTCCATAGAGAATTTGGAACCCTAATGCAATTGTAAGTTCTCTCAGTGTGTCCAATTTTATACATATTCCATATTTATAGCAATAATTGGGGATTTTAAATATGCATGTGTTACTTTTGATAACTGTAGATAATTGTTGTGGGGTGGGGGATGGGTATTCCTGTTAATTTAGTGTCATTTCAGCTAAGTCAGGCTTTCAAGGTGGCTATATTTGTAATGGGATAAAGTCAGATATAAGTGTATCTATTTCATTTATTAAGGGGCCTTAGAAAAATATTGTTTTTCTCTCCCTCTAACGTACTAGCATACTTTATGTGCCCTTAGAAACAGAGAGCCTTGGACAAGGGAGTATTGCATGTTGAGTATTATGCCTTTAAAGCCCCAGTAATATATTGGTATAAATACTGTGCTGCTCTGATGACTCCTGAAGGATGGGGTTTACAGTTTGATTACTCTCAGCCATTAAAGAAGAACAGCTGTAGTGCTGAATAGCAGTGTGCTAATGAAGCTTTCAAAGTGGTGATCAAAAGTAGATTCTGCTGTTTAAATTGTGTCCTTCTCTGAAGATAACTAAGTGTGCTGGTTCAGCAAAATGTGCATATTAAAGCAGATGAATTACACGTTCCAGCGGACTTTTTAGGACCTTTTCAAAACATTACACTAGCTAATCTTCATCACATATGGCTTGCCAATGGTGAAATGTCAGTAAGTAATTAAATCGTATTTTTGGCCATGATTTATGCAGTTAAAGTAGGTTCTGTGTGTCAGAGATAGTCTCTATAGTTTGTCTGTGTGTGTGTGTGTGTCTATATGCACACACGTGTGTGTGTGTGTATTTCTAAACCCCACAACAAATGGAAAAGTATACCTGGAACATTCAGTGGCTTACCTGACTTGTTTGATAAATAAAGTTCACAGATACAATCATTCATATCTGCCAGAATTCAGACACCACAAAATCTCAGGATTGTCACACTGTTTTTCAGACCAATGCGAAGTTCCAGGGATTAACATTTACTTGGTTTGCTTTCCTTTTTTTTTTTTTTTTAAGAATTTTGTTAGTTTTTCAAAAGTGAAAGGATTAGAGGACAACAACTATAAACAAAGAAATACAAACATAGAACAAATATGGAGTCTGTACTCATTGTAACTACTTAAATTTTACACAAATAGAATCATTCTGTTATGCACCTAGAGCAATTAACCATTTAACAAATAGAGTTTATGTTTTAGATGTTATAATCCGTGCTTTGCGAGATAATCTTCAATCCATTTATAGAATCTTGACCAGTTCTTTTCAAAAACTTCATCTTTTTTATCTTGTAATTGTAAAGTTAATTTGTCCATTTCCACTGTTTCCAATATTTTATAAATTATTTCTTCTTTGAATGGGACTTCTTCTTTTTCCCAGTATTTTGCATACAAAATCCTAGCCATAGTTATTACATGTATAATCATATATCTATCTGATTTTTAAAAAATCTCTGGAATAATATTTAATAAAAGCAATTCTGGTACAAATGGCAAAGTTATATCTAACATTTTTTGCAATGACTCATGTACCCATATCCAATATTTTTTGTAATATTACAAGTCCACCACATGTGAAAAAAGAACCAATATACTGCTTACATTTCCAGCATACATTTGACATTCTAGGATACAATTTTACTAAATTTTCTGGCATCGTGTGCCATCTATAGAACGTTTTATATATATATATTCTTTAAATGGTATAGATTTTGTAAATTTTATATTTGTTTTCCATACCTTGGTCCATTGGTTTAATTGTGTATTGTGTCCTATGTTTTGTGCCCATTTAATTGTAGAAAGTTTTACTATTTTATCCTGATTTTAGTATCTAATAAAGTATAAAATAATTTTACAAATTTATCTAATTCTATGGGTTAGGGTTAGGGTTTGCATTCCTCAAATGGAGGGAGCATTGTAGCCCTCAGGTCGTATAATTATAGGGTTGCCAACTTCTAGGTGAGGCCTGGCAGTCAGTTAGAATTACCACTGAACCTCCAGACTGCAGAGACTACAGAGAGCAGTTTCTCTACAGAAAATGGTTGCTTTGGAAGGTAGACTTTATGGCATTGTACCCTGCTGGGGTGATTAAGTAAGCTCTGATTCATGGAAATTTAATCTAGAATAAATTGTATCAGTACCCCCACCCCCAAGAAAATAAGACACTAGTATGTGGATTGATTAGCTTATTAATGGCTGATCTACATTAATTAGGGCATGTTTGTGCTAAGAAGCAAAATACTGTGGATACTAATGTTCTGGGCAAGCCCCCACCCTGGATTCAAACTTAGCCTGCATTACCACTGACTCCATTTATCTTCACCTGAATGTAAAATTGTGTCAAGGTGTTAAGACTCATCCCCAACCATCCATTTTTTAAAAAAGAATTTGGGGGCCCCAGAATTAGGAGGGGGGTAACTACATCTAGGGAGAAAGGAAAGAAAACCACTAATAACTAAAACCCCAAGAATAGAAGATCATAACAACAGTTTATATAAATGTTAATCTTAAATTGCTAGTATTACTTTGAACACAGTCGGTTATGCTAAATTATTTATCTTTTTATCCATTGATTTAACTGTTTAAGAGAACCCCCAGAGCACCCACTAATAAAACCAAAGTTTTAAGGCACAATTCAGAGTCCTTCAGCCTTCATTTTGTTTTATCGTTTCTCATCCTCAATTGATATGCACGTTTGGGGCAGCCACCCCCTTATCAGAAGCAGAGTCCTTGTCGGAAGACACCGAGTCCAATTCGCCACTGGATTTTTGGTAATCTTCTTCCTTCTCGACCTCAGCTGTCTCGCCCAGCTGCATTCTCAGGAACTCATGTGGTTTAAGGACAGAGTCAATCTTTTCTTTTTTATCATGTAGTTTGAAAATGACAATGCTGTTTGTTTGTAGAAAAAGGATTAAGTCTTTATATTACTTTCTCTTTTGCCTTATTTCAAATGGGATGTCTTTTAGAATCCTGATGATGTTGTCCCCGATTTTCAAGGGTGTTCCTCTAGTTGCTTTCAGGATTGAATCCCTCACATACCTCTTTGAGAATCTAACCACTATCTCCCCAGGCAGATTCTTCTTCTTGATATACACGGAATAGGACCTGTAGACCACATCCATTTCATTTGCAAGATATTCCATTTTCAAATCTGTAACTGAGGCTAATGCTTCACTCAAGAGTTGCTTTAGATTCTCATCTTTTAATTCTGGGACCCCTTGAAACCAGATGACCAAATTTGCTTTCTCCATTTGCAGCTGTAAAAGTTGAGATTCTTCCGAAGCTTGCTTTTCCAGGTTTTGCACCTTTTTCTTAACTTTTTTAGTGGTGGCGTCCATTTCCTTTACCTTCTCAGCTGTTTGCTCTGTCATT
>NW_015162517.1:525501-532701 GCF_001447785.1 Gekko japonicus | reverse complement strand
CCGGTATATAATTTTTTAGTTCATGCATATGAGAGGGGCCCGTTCCCAGGGGGGAGCTTTTTTTAAAAAATTCCCGTATTCGCTTTAACCCGATTCACTGTTCATTGTTGGTCATACGACCTCGCTCGAAACACGTTTAAAATGCTTGATCTCCGACGCTTGTCCTGGTTAGCGGCGCTAGATCCATATGGACACTCAGCGGCAGGACCATCAGGGTGGAGGAGTGCCTCAATTCACCAGCATCACGCTGGTGAAGAGGTCGCCCCTCAAAAGCTTCATGGCTAGGAGCCTTTATCCAAGGCTTTGGGAAGGTGGTGACCCGTTGCCCCCCTCCTATCCGCTGGTGCACAGATCACATCCCTGGGAGGTCCAGGAGATGTGTACGTCAGTGTGTCGCCATAAACCGGAAGCATCCCCAATCATCCATGACCCTACAGGAAAATTGACAGTTTACAAGGCAGAAGGAAATCAAGGCCAATTATGCGTTAGGTTGGGAACAGCTCCCCCCATTGGCTTGGGTGCTTGCCAATCATTCCTGCCTGTACTCCAGCAACTCACACTATTCCTGCCCAAACTAATCAAAAGACCAAATATGTTTGGAGAATACTACCTCTCCCTAGGTGAAAAAGGTCCTCTTTCTAGGCAATTTGAAGGAGGTCCAAAATTTTCTGCCCAGCTCTTCAGAAGATGACCAGCTACACCCACAGCTTACAGCACAAGCATGTGCCAGAGAGCAGGGCAGAGGGCAATAGCATCTCCAGCATCCTTCTCATGGGCTACACCCCACAAGGCAGCAAATGGCTCTTCAGGAGCTAATAGTGCTCTCATGCTTTTCTTTTTTCTTTTAAGTGGGACTGGCACAAAGCAGTACCACAGTCATAATTGTTGGGAACTGTCAGTCTCTAAGGTGCTTAATTATTTTTTCTAGGATTAATTGTACAGATTTAGCTCGGTGAGTTCCTAGACTTAATTCCAGAATTGAGACATGCTCAGTTTGCTTGAACATGCAGTTAATGAAGAACTTCAGAATCTGGAGAAGAAATTCAGATTATCTGTCTGTCTAATCTGACAATCAATACTTTATTGAATATAAAGGTAAAGGTTTCCCTGGCTCGAAAGCTAGTTGAATCTGACTCTAGGGGACAGTGCTCATCTCCGTTTCCAAGCTGAAGAGCCAGCGCTGTCTGAAGACTTCTCCATGATCATGTGGCCAGCAAAATGCCAAGGTGCACGGAATGCTGTTACCTTCCCACCAAAGCGGTACCTATTTATCTACTTGCAATTTCTTGGTTTCAAACTGCCAAGTTGGCAGGAGCTGGGGCCAGAGATGGGAGCTGTCACACGGCACTAGGGTCTTGAACTGCCAAACTATGGACCTTCCGGTCTGCAGCTCAGCGTCTTAATCTCAGAGCCACTGTGACCCCTTTATTGAATATAACCACTCACAATTCTGACATTCTCTCTCTCCCCCCCTCGTTAAAATGATACATTTGCTATTTGAAAGTGGAAATATACTGAGTTCGACATGCGTTAGTGATCAGTTCATGCTTTTTTGTGATAACAGCTCAACTAAAGACAAACTAGCAGGACTGGAGCCCTGCTTAAATTCGCACTCAATGCCCCACCCAACACACACACACTACCTGTGATAGGTTATTTACAGAGGCACTCCTGGGCGATGGGTTCGTCCCAGGATCCTAGCAGTCTATTGTTCTGTGACTCCAAGCTGGGTCTGACGATGTTAGGCTCAGTACAAAACAAAAGTATTTTGAATTTTCAAAATGCCTCACATGACAGTATTAGAAGTCAGTATTACCAGGAAAATAATCAGCCCCATAGCCAGAATGTTTTGGTGGGAGAGGCTCTGAGATGCCAGTTGGGGCTCTAAATTAAATTAAATTAAAAACAGCTACTACTACCCCTCCCTCTCCCTCCCCTTCTTCACACCGGCCCACTCAAGGAAGGAAGGAAAGAGGCTTACTCCAGAAGGTTAGGTACTTCTCTGGAGGGGGAGGGAGGCAGGCATCAAAGCCCAGTAGCACCGCACACCCCAGGTTCCCTCCCTGTTCCCCTGACAACAGAAGGCCATTCTGGGAAGGCTGTCTTCTATAAAGGGGATTTGGACCTGGATTGCTACTTTCCCCACCAATTGGGGTGGATTTGTGAGCAGCCTGCTGGCAGCACTCTTTGCTGCCTTCTGCTGTTTACCCAGAGCCCTCAGTGTCACTCTCTTGGCAGCTGCATGCTTGGCCTGGCTCTGCTTTGTGGGCCACATGTCGATGCCCACCCCCTGCAGTGCTTTCCCCACTGCAATCTGGGGGGGGGGGAGAAGGGAGGGAGGCATTGTGGCTGCAGTAGCAGCACATGCTCTAGGCTTCCTCCCCACCCCCTGCCAACACAAGGAAGGACGGGCTGCGAGCCAGCTACAGGGCTAGCAGTGGCCCAAGGTGGTACAGTTTAGGAAGCCTCACAAGGTGGTGAGGGGGGGCTTTAAGGCACCCGGTGGGGCTTTGGGGTATGCAATTGGGTGCTCAGCCCCCAAAGTCCCACCTCTGGCCCTGAAAATAGTACTCCTTGTAATTTTTTATGGCATTTAGAAAAACAGATCAATGGGAAGAATGTGCTTGCTTTCTCTCTCCTGCTATTACTATATTTCTCCTGTCTTATATCTCTTTAATCAACTTAGTTCCAATTCACTGCAGTCCTGATGATTAAAAGCCTTGTTGTACAATAATAATCTTCTTCCCAGAGTTGGTATTGTTTTACTCACAAGCAATAATACCATGAAGCCAAGAGAGCAGGGATCAATGTAGAATGTTAAATGAAGATAAAGTATACAATCCATATACTGTGATTTTAATTTTGTCTCATTATTTCCTCCCTCTTTGTCCCTGGCAGGGTAGAAAATAAATCCCTCAATCACTGCAGTTACTTAGCTGATCTTCCAGCTGATGCAGCAGTGTCTTTTACTTGTGTCACAGCAATCACAGTCCCATTTTAAGTGATCTGAACTACTCAGCCATGCCTGAAGATCAGCCCTTATCCTCCCCCCTTCCTACACCTCTGACAGCTAGGGTTGAGGGCTGTAATGAAGAATACTGATGAGTACAACCAAAGAAGGGGAGAAGAACACAACCCTGCACAAGAAAGGTAACCAAAAAGGTTGGAACAAAGAAAAAGTAAAAAAATAACTATGCACATAGTGCAAATATACAAAATATCATATATAATTTAATAATACATTCAGAAGTGCTAAATATCATTTAAAAACAACAATCTTATGGTTCGGCATATAAGTACCTATTCCCAATATAAAGACAAATGTCCATTCACATAAATACAGGTATAAAAGTACATATGGTAGTCATATGCAAGAACCAAATTGATACCAAACACGTTTCAGCACAAGGCCTTCCTCAGTGGTATAATTCAAACTGAGCACTCCACTAATTTAACAAAGACATACATAAAACTGATCATACACAGAAGGGCCCTTACTCACACTGAGATGTTCACCTGTGGAGTAAGTGGTGTCACATTTTCTTGTGATACAACATGGGCAACTCATCAAGATATAAAATATTTCCTTTGCCCATGGATCTTAGGGCCAATTCAAAATGCTCGAAGCTCCAATGGAATGCTCTGTGCCTATCAATTTCTCTCTCTTTCTTCCCCTACTCCACCATTCTCACTCTGCTTTCCTTCACTCTCCCAGCAACCCACCTGCTCCCCCCCCCAGCAGTAGCAGTAGCAGTAGCGTCCCTCCAGGAATCACAACAGATCTCTCAACTACAAAGATCAGTTCTCCTTAAGGTTGCCAGCTCCAGGTTAGGAAATTCCTAGATATTTGGGAGTGGAACTTTGTGAAGGTGTGGGTTGGGGAGGGAAGTGACCTCAACAGGGAATAATGCTGTTAAATACTGGGTTCCATGGATGGTCTGACCTCAAGCTTAGTGATCAGCTCTCCTTTATTAATGATTCAGCAAGAACAAAAAGCAAAAAGCCAGGGCAACTGCCCTATTTAAATAGCATGCAACTCCACCCACTTCCCCAAACAACTAAAAATGATAGGCCATTGTCAGAACCATTAATTCCTCATTGGCCACCTCCAGAGTCCTGATGGGCTATTGTTCTAGAGCTCTAAGCTCAGCCAGTCTCTGGTCCAGGAATGTTCCAGTCCCAATACATAACAAATGCCATAAGCTCCACCCTCCAAAGCAGCCATTTTCTCCAGGAAAACTAATTTCTGTAGAGAGCAATTGTAGTTCCAGTTGATCTTTAGCCCTCAGCTGGAGGTTGGCAGCTCTTATTCCCCTGAAGGAAAGGGCTGCTTTGGAGGGTGGAGTCTATGGCATTACACCTGTCTGAGGTCCCCTCTCCTCAAACCCGTCTCCACCCCTCAAATCTCCAGGAGTTTTCCAACCTGGAGTTGGCAACCCTATCTCCTTCCCACCCAACAGCCAATCTACCTGTATCTGGCCCTGGGTGTTCAGCTTTCTGTCACCTCCCTCCCTGCAGGCTCTACCTAGGAAAACTATGGTCTTTCTCCACAGTGGTAACCAACACAACTTACAACCCTAAACCTGGCCCCAATGAATTCTCCCTCAAAGGCCAAAATAAGCTTGGAAATGGCCCTGCCCCCTCACCCTGCCTTTTAACTCACAGAAACTTAACCCTGGAATACTGTGATTGCCTAGCAATAGCCACTGAGCAATCTGTTACTTAAAGCTACAGGTGTTTCTTTTATCATTTGTGGATTTTTTTAAACCACCCCAATGTGGTGTTCTGTTTTGTTTTAGTTTTCACATTTTTTTCTGCAGAATTGGGGCCCATTCAGGTTTGTAGAAAGATATGCATGGTCCCTTCACAGCTCCAGACACCAGATTTAAGTATCCAAAGATGTACCCAACCATTTTTAGAATATAAAGCAAATGGGGACCTGCAACAAAATGTTGCAGGATCTGTTGTGGTTTTATTTTTAATAGTACTGTAATTTGGGGGGATGGGGATGAATGGGTGGAGAAAGCAGCCTTAACCCAAAAATGGGGGGGCAAGGTTGCCCCCAATTCATTCTAGTGTATAATTCCAGACATAATTTTGGTTTCTGGCTGGCTGGGCGGTGGAGTTCTGTTGTGCTTCGTGAAGAGCTAAGTTTTCTTCTACCTGATATCTGTTCTTTTGAATCTGGTTTGGATCCTGCTTAGCTCTGTTTTGCTTTGCTTCAAGGCAGATGTTTCGGCAGGCTCAAGACTCTTTATTTTTATTTTCAGAATGTTTTTCCTGTACCCATTGATAAGATGCTGAGTGTAGCCTAGCCAGATAGAAAGGAGGTGGCAGAGCACGCAGCAGAGGGAAGAGAGATATGTTGTCAAAGGCTTTCACAGTCGGAGTTCATTAGTTGCTGTAGATTTTCTGGGATGTGTGGATGTGGTCTTGGAAGAGAGATACTTGCACAGATTATGTGATTGGATTGGATGGTGGACACTCACAAATCCTACTCAGAGTTAACAAGAAGGGAAGGGGAGGAAGAAGGCTTGTTTTCATTACTTCAGAATTTTAGGAATTTCTGTGTCACTCATACATACATTTAAAATAAAACTAAAATGGGGTTTTGGCCCCTAAGGCATAATTTCTCACTTCTGGAGAATTCTATTTTGTCCAATCGGAGCTGTTTGCTCTCTTCTTGGGGCTTTGCTATCCTGAGTAATTTGGTGTCCTCTGTAGACTCAGCCCTGTGAGTCTGCATCATTTCCAAAATATTAAATGCCATGTGCTAGTACAGATCCCAGGACTGGGGACCCCACTGCGTACTCCCCTCCCATGGGGTGGTGAGTGGGCATATATTCCCACCCTCCGATTCCTGTTGTCAAACCAGCCACTTGCTTTGGAGAGAACCTCACAGGGGTTTGTCCCTACTCCCATTCATCCACCTTTTGTCCCTGTCTTTCCTTGACCCACAATCCTTTCCCCCCTTTTGTTTTGTCCCCCTTCCACCCATCCTACAAATCTAAATCACTCTTAAGGCCTCCCTAGAATGTGGGGAAGGGGCTGGATCCCCCCCCAGCTCTGTGCAGACAGAAAGGGAAAGAAGGAGCACCAGTCAGAGCAGTCCCCAAGGTTTAACATAAGTGTGGGAGTAGTTCTTGGCTCCTCTCTTGGATCAGGCCCACCTCTGACCTCCCTTTCATTTCCCTTCCCCACACCCCAGATTTCCCAAGCTTGCATCCACCCACCCACCCAGCTCCAGGATCTTCTTGAACTCACCTGGGCTGGGGAAGCTGATGATGCTGGATGAATGGGAAGAACAAAAGTCACTTTCCCAGTGTGGCCTCTGGGCAGGAAGTGATATCCCCCCCCCCCACTGCTTCTTCACCAGAACTGAGAGAGGAGGAGGAGAGCAGGAAAGGTGGCTCTGCAATGTGCCTCGTCTTGGCTGCCACATGGTGCCCGTGGCTCATGGTGCCCAATCGTCTCTCCCACTTTTCTTTCCCTCACATGCCTGCCGGCACTCAGATAACAGTTTTCTGCACTTATGCAGTCAACTGTTTGGGGGGGGGCTGTAACCCCTGCAAACTTTTTAAAAAAGTTTTTGGGTTCTTTTTCAGAAAGCCTGGGTGGTCCCCCAAGTTTGCAGGAAAAATTTCCTTACATCACTGTGGCCTCCATCCATGGATTTCAATACCTGCAGATGGGGGCCACACGAGATATTTAACTACCAGGGGGAACCCACAAGGACCTGTGTGATTCATTTCATTTTCCATTGCTCTTGCTTCCCTACAATATGTGCTTTCTCTCCCCCTGCTTCCTTCTTTCCACTCACCAGCCAACGTTTATGATTTACTTCCTTTATACCCCACCTTTCTCCCCAATGGGGATCTAAGACAGCTTACAGCATTCTCCTCTGCCCCATTTGATCCTCACAATAACTCTGTGAGGTAGATTAGGCTGAGAAAGACTGACTGGCCGAAGTTTACCTAGCAAGCTTCCATGGCAGAGTGGAGATCTGCACCAGATTCCAGTCTGACACGCTAACCACTACATCACATTGGGTCTCAGCATTCCCTCCTTCCCTCACCCTAGTCTGCCTCCTGCCATGAGAAAGCAGTAAAGGGTTTTCAGGTTTCCAACAGCAGAAGAAAGCTGCTCTGAACTAGTCAGCAGCATTGTGAATCCACTCTACTCTTGAAGCTAGTTTCTCTT